>NC_084955.1:1202500-1411027 GCF_949316205.1 Platichthys flesus
CAGAATGTTTATATGCGTAAGAAGCTGTATATATACAAAGTTGCCAAGTAAACATTTTTGCTATTGACTAAATAACCATTGATTGAACCATGCCTTGCACCTGCAACAGCTGGATAAAAGTGGATCTAAACTTCTGAGTGGTGTTTGTGATTCAAGTCCTTTGGAAAAATGTTTATTTGAAAAAAACAGTCAAGCAGAGAACCGCTGCTTTGTTTGGCCCCTGAGGATACAAGCTCTGAGACGCTCTTTGCAGAAAACACATTTCTGGGGACATTTGACCCTTTATGTGTAGCCGGCAGCTGCCTACTTTCTTGAAGATTTGTTTTCATTTGCGTTTTCTTAAAACTGGAGAAAGTGAGAGACCGAGAGATCCGTCGACTCCTCTGACTATCTATCCCTATGTCAGGCCTCTGAGGGGTCACTCACTGTTCTCTGTACTCAGGGGCCTGTCCTCCCTGACTGCTGACAACATGTTGCAGACAGATTGTCCCCTATGCTCTAGCTCACTACTGTACATTCTCCTGCTTCAGTCAGCATAGTAAATGCATCAAAGCCCACTGGAACGGTGCAACAAACAAAGACTCAACCACAGCTGACTGAGTGGACGGCTGGTCCACAGCCAAGGAGAAGTTTGATCCTCTGTGTACAATGTTCTCGTGTGTGTCTGTGTGTGTGCACGCAGGGGACAGCAGACACAGAGCACAAAGAGGGGGAATAAACAGCACGCTGCTCAGAGTGGAACCAGGCAGACGTGTCTGATGAAACTTCTTTCCACAGACGACTTTGATCTCACTCTCTTTAAGTCTGTGTGTGTCTTGAGTGACATCTCACTTTCTGCTCTTTTGAGTTTGTAAGGATTTAGGGACCAATGCTAACCACTCATCCATCCATTCTGAAATCCTTGTCATATAACAACCAGGAATATGTTTGTCCTAATAATATAATTTTACTGAGATAGATGTCTTTAAAAATTAAATTTCTATGTGTAATTACTGATATGAATATCAGCTGATAAAACAACCATAAAAGGTAATAAACTCTTTGGGAGCTTGGACTACTGCTGAACATCTATAGACTCTTCTGTGAAATTAAAAGTTTGCATAAATTCAAACAGCATTCAAAGTAATAGATATGACGATATCAGCCTGGCAACGATACAGTATGAGGCACATGTCTTCTCTGCATGAAATCAACATGCACTGTATAAACATTCACCTGAGTCCTGAATGTAGTGAAAAAGCCCTGTACGCAAGTCATCTGAGCTGTGCTCTGTCCGAGGAGAGGGAGAGCCAGGAGAAGGAGGTGGCTGTGTGTGGCAGAGCTTGCCCTTGGAGCAGTAATTGGCTGAATCCTTTTTCTGAAGGTGAAGGTATGCCTGGAGGTGCTCCTCTGCAAGATTCAGGCAATTGAGATGCTCTTGTCCCCAAAAGACCTGAGACAGAACAAGAGAAGGTAAGATGGATGGGCTGCAACAACAAGTAAAAAGTGTGGGATGAGAGAAACAGGAAAAAAGGGCTGCAAGATTTTGGAATTAAAAAAGAGAGCAATGTATGGGAAGTAAAGAAATATAGTAAAAAGCTTAAGTGACATAGACTCCTATAGCTGATCCATAAAATAAATATTATTTTCCAAAGCAAGAAGAGAAGTGGTCAGGGTTACCCTCATGATCAACCCTTCACATCCTTACTAATATTACCTAACATAACCTTACATCCTTCTTACTGGCATTCCCCTTCCCATGCGCCATCAAAGCGGGTTTGTCTTGGGTTTGGACTGAGGATGAGGAATATCTGAGTCAAAACTCTTCACACATGGAGCTGCCTGCCTGCCCCGCAGTCATAACCCACCTCACAAGGGTGGGTTATGACTAAACTCTAAAAACAGGAAAATCTGGGGATTTTTTTAAAGGTTTTGGAAAGAAATCATGAGAATAAGGAATCGGAGGGAATTCCAGTGGCTTTGTACAGCGCTAGATTAACATGCCAATATTTGCAAAGGGAAATGTATGATTACGTATTAAGTGTTGAGTCGAGAGTGATGTTTCCGTTAATAGGCATGCAATAAAAACATTAAGGGAAACATTCAAAATAGGGAAGGGGGTTACCCATGAAGAAGTAATGTGGAATAATACATTAGTAATAATGCGTTCAGTTAGTCACATTTCCAGAGTGGACATTATGTAACTTCTCAAAGGAAAAAGGCACACATAAGATATATCCCCCACCACACCCCCCAAAATAGCCTTATAATATTCCATTCCTTAACCAGCAGATGTGAATCAAATCTACAGTGGAATTACAGCATGCAATTTCTACTGTCATCACGTCAACTGCAAAGAGGACAGAAGCCATGGCAGAACTGAAGAGGCTTCAGCAAATTGCAACGGAGTGTTAAGAGTGTGATGACCTGTGTCTGTGGGTGTCAGCTACACTGTAGGGAATAATTTGGAAACCAGAGGCACACAGCTGAGGTGACATTTTAGTGGGCAATGGCATTGCTTCAAGTAGGAGTCTGTTCTTTTAAACAGAGCTTCACTCAAGCCCTCAGGGTAAGTGTCTTTGAGCAAGACATTCAATTCTAACCTGTTGTAGAGGTGCTGATCTGACCCTGATCTCTAAAACTGTAGCCGTGTTGGTTGATAAATTATATGCTGAGTTGATTTAATAGCCAAACCTGCAGCAGGTTGCCCTTCAGGTCCAGCAGCAGTTTAGGGGGCCCGGCCTCAGGTCCAGGGCTGCCGCTGTGCCGACACCACTTAGCCTCCAGGGAGGTGCTGCAGGAGAATGGCCCCAGCAGGAGATGGCTTCGGCCCTTAAGCCCAGTCCTCACCAGCAAATCCTGCAGCTCCAGCAGCACGGAGGAAGACTGAACTGCGTCCAGGAAGACAGAAGTAGCAGAAATGAATGACTTACAGAGCACAAGGTAAAACTACAGAGGGAAACATGAGGTAACTGATATGTTCAAAACATTTTAAAGATTTGTTTTTTCTGTCATTAATAACCTAGGTACCAAATAATTTGTGGATAAAGTAAGTGGTTCCTAATTCATAACGATACCTTGGAAACTGAAGAAAGAGGGTTTAAAGAAATGCTCAAAATCAAAACTACTACTACCTTTAGTGTGGTAATGCTCTAGATTCTATTTGAGAAATATTATTTGTCAGCATTCCTCGAATAGTTCAACAATATAATATCAGAGAAGGTAGAAGAACATTAAACTAGGTCCACTGACCGACCGGTCAAACAGAGAAGATGGTAGTGTCCTTAGCTGTAGATTTATTGGCGAGTCCAGGACACTTTTCTACTGCTGAGGAGAATGACGCCTTTTGTGACAATCAGACGAGGATTTGAAAAACAGGACATGATGTTTTTTTTTTTTTTGTCATGTAACAATCCCAGATCTCGACCCAAGTTGAAACCAGTGCAGTGAGCAGTGCAGCTTAGTGCTCTTGGCCAGAAATTGATGTATTTAAGTCTGTTCAATACACAGATGCTAGTGAAACCGATTTGCTAAGTTGAAACAGTTTACATAAACTTTTCCTTTCATTTGTTCAAGTAAACATTTAGCATGATTTTCCTCTTTTAAATTTGCATTAAGGGGCTGGGGGGGGAGCTGGAGCCATGAGTCTCACAATGAACAACATGAGTCAACATACATCCAGTCTGTCTCCTTGAGCAGGTCTGAACCTGCCGAGATTAGAGTCAGAGCTTCTGTGATTTAGTAAACTGACAAATGTTGCTAGTATCATGACAGTGAGAAATCCCTGAAGCAATCCAGAGAGTGGAGCCGAATACCCACTCAACCTGAAAGAACCAAAAGTAGCAGAAAAGCCCAATTTAATAAGGAAAGTTTAAAACATTTCCTGTCCTCTCCATTTAATGTGTTATGTGCAACTGTCATCACAAGCTGATCTGAACTTGTCCTTGTGGTCCCAAAAATCACTGGACTGAAACCTCTTTCACCAGTTGTTGACATGGGAGGGTTGAACTGGTTAGTTAAATCTACAGCAGCAGCAGCCCATTTGGAAACCTCAACCCTGAATGAGTAATAGTGCTCTAAGAAGAAGCTCTTAAAACATGCCATTTTAGAAATTTTCAGTCAAGTCTGAATCCCTCACTAGAGGATTTGGTGTTATGGTTAAAATAATTTGGGATTTTATTATTATTTGAACAGTAGTACCAATTATAGACAAAGGTTGTTTGTACACTAAAAACACATACATTTTTTCAAAACACATTAAATTAATGGTAAACCTTGGATATCTGACTTTTTCTTTAGGAGCCCTACACACAAAAGAGAACATGTATTTATTTTAGTACTGCTTTAGGATTTCTTGTAGATAGAGAGCTGTGTACGTCAGTCTTTTGAGGAAAGACTACGAGATATGAGGGAGTGGTGGACAGTCTTACGAAGGGAGGAGGTAATAAATTAGGACACAGATATGCATAGACATAGAGGCCAGGAGAGACATAAGCAGAAGGTATGAGAGACATAGAGCTCTAGGTGAGGAAGATGTGTGAAGAGGACTCTTTTCAAGCTTGGCAAACTAACTACTTCTACAAAAGACAAAGAACACAATATGGGGGGGGGGGGGGGGGCTGGGCTCTTCTCTTATATAAATTATTTGGGGGAAAAAGTATGTTATTTTGACTCATATCTCCCAGGAAAGACAATGTTGGTACAAGTTGACAGTTTACCTGCTTCTCATCCTCTGGTGTCGCAGTGCAGGGAGAGCAATTATAGGTTACTTACTGCACTGTGGACATTGGGTTTATTTTCATGGCTAAGATTTATTTGACAGCCCAGGGGAACTCCCTAACTGGCTTGTTAAAATGAGAATCCCCACAAGCTCATTTAGATTGCAGATGCACGTGTAAGTACAGTTCATACAGAAAAGTACATCCAAATGCCTGAATATGTACACATTGCATTCTCTCCTGTCTCATCACGCGTCATTTAAATCCCAGTTGACTGCAGCATCCTGGCAATATAGCCAGCAACAGGAGCTAGCACTCCCAAATATCACCCAAACTGGGAGTGGTTTTAACAAGGGGAATCCCTTGCTTTCTTCATCCCTAACTCTATTCTTCCATCCAGGCTGAATAATAGTCACAGGCCCATTTCTCCATCCTCTCTCCTACTCTGCTTTTGCCACGAATGACTATATTACAGCTATTAAAAGTTGCTTCCAAAGATGTATCTGCAGACAGACCAGAGATATTACACCACTGAGCTCTGAAGTACCTCTATAAGCAGGAAGGCAAGGAAGGAATGTGGAGGAAAAAACTGAACTGGAAAAGTAGTGGAAGAAGGGGCAGGCGGTATATGTACATTAAGACCTGGCCAAGATTGTGTTGAGTAAGTTGCTTTTAGTCTCTCAGCTTTGATGGGTGCCTTTTCCCATTTGCAGTTCTTAACTTTTTATTAAAAGATAGGATCAAGGTCAGGAATAAATGGTCCAATGTTTTTTTCTAATCTATTCTTGGGTTCTTTTAGTTGCAACTTTTAGATTATTATCCTGTTGGAGGAGCCATAATTTGAGGCTGAGTCACAACTTCTCCACGTTTCACAGTGGATGGTGTTCTTTTCGTTGAAAGCCTTAGTTTTCCTTCTGTGTCAAAACAGTTACTAAAAAGCTCTTGTTTGATTAAATCTGTCCAAAGGACATTCTCCCAGATATATTGTGGCTTCCCCCACATGCGATCTGGCAAACTCCAGCTCTGGTCATTTCTCTTTCAAACGTGGGGTCCTTATTCAATAGGTCACATTTGGAGTAACTGGTCACTGCTGTACATTGACCTTGGAGGTGACCTATCTGTTTTGAAGTATTTCTTCCTTTTCCTTTCTCTGTTCTTTTTCTACCTTTCAAAGTATCATGTTGAATCTGTAGTCAATTTTCCTCTTGAGACCACGTCCAACAAGGTTGCTATGGCCCAGTGGACCTTTAGCTTTTCAATATAATCAGCAATTGTGTTCGCAGCAACATCAAACTGCTTGGAGAGGATATTATAGCCTTATCTTATATTCTTTACCTGGTCTATGTTCAGTGTAATGTGTATTGTAAAGTCAATATTATATCTAGAGATGAAGTGTAAAAAATAACCAACAAGAAAGTCGGGGAGAGGGAATGATCGAGGGATAGAAAATAAGTTAAAGATAGTGTGAGAGAAGAGAAAGATAGTGAAATTGAGATAGTTCTTCTGGCATCAATTAAAAACCCTAAAAACCCTTCTATGTTACTCAACAAACAAATATCTGCTAGTTTTCTGTTCTGCTGTTCACTGCACACTTGACATGTTTGAACCCGAAATTTAGATCGATAAGGTCAACCATTGATCATGATATATCTGGTGAATGGATATATATTTTGTACATTAACAGTTTTCTTTGATGTCCATGACATCAACACACACTGATATAGCAGGAGTTTGCTAAGAAATTTAATTCAGAACATAGTTTGATCAAAAACAGTGCACAAAAGCACACCCTCTGCAGGCTAATGTACAACCTATGACACCCCTGGAACAAAGTGGGTGGTGGAAAAAGGGTGGATGGAAATCTTCCTGAAGTGAAATACATCTCTGGCAAACACTTGGGTAAGATTAGATAGGATCTAAGACTGATTTACCGTGTCGGTTTCTCCCTGGCAGCCGTTATCTGACCACTGCCTGTTTGATTTATACCCCGGGACAAACTGGTATCAATTAGACGAAAACTAAAGGAGTCATTACTTAACTAGCAGAGGCCCCCAAAGACTGTTTGGGATGGTAAGAGTAATAGAAGTAATATACTGTCCCTCACCACAAGACCACTATAGGACACTAGAGGAAACTGGTTTTGTAGCAGGGGACGCTGTCAGCCAAAATGACACAGTGCAGGGAGATATGTGTCATCCAAGCTGTTACAAATACAGTAATCGATGAGTGTTGATGAGTTACATATGTCTTCAATGACAGCTGCAATGCGTAAGCATATTACATATGGTAAAGTTATGTTAATTTTTCCATAGTCAACACTACATTTATGAAAATAATTAGACCAATAAGACCATGTGACCTTAAACAATTTTGTAATCTTCTTTCACATTTTAAAATGTATTCAAGTTTTGTAATCCTGGTTGACCGTGCCTTACTCTGTTTATATGAGTATTCCCAGATTACCTGCAGTATACTTTTGTGAGAAAGTAGAGAGAGCAGCATTCAAACATTTGCTAGTGTATTAAATACCAAAATCAATAAAGTCCACATCCTGAAATAAATCTGAGCTTCATAAAGATAATACTGAAAAAATTTAGGTATTCCCCAGTTTTTCTGTCATGTTCTGGGAACCTATTTTGGATCACTTTTGATTAACTAAGCAAACGATGTATCAGTTAATCAAGGTTATATTTGTCCGATTCATTGTTAATCAAAATAATCAGAAATTACTATAAGTTAATATTTCAAACTTCTTCAGATTAAATGTTTATGTGTCATGTCTTCTATGTAACATATTTCTACTAGTAATGCAGTGAAAACAATTTACAGATAGGTTTAGTTGCCAAATCACAGCAGGGTGTATTTCCAAAGATAAATTTCTTTTAAGTTTGGCTTCACTCAGCTCTGTGTCCCCCCGACTATCAGAACAGAAGTAATATAATGACTGGAAAAGAGTGGCTTTCTTTCAGCAGAGTAAACACACAGACATGAGCAGGGCCAGGGAAAACAAAATAAAACTTGTAAAAAAAGAAGAGACATGAATAAATAGTAGGTCGTTTTCACTTCATTCAAAGAACATATGTTTTCCTTTGCAAGTGTGCTGGAGTAAATCACCATGAAAAAGCAAGGGTTTGACAAAGGCAAAGGACCAAGGGGAAAGCTTTAGGTGTGTGTGTGTGTGTGTGTTATTGTATGCATATGAAAAAGTGCACATTAGTAGCAGCGCTACTGGTGTGTGTGTGTGTGTGTGTGTGTGTGTGTGTGTGTGTGTGTGTGTGTGTCTATGTGTGCACGGCACATGTTCATAGGAAATCGGGGGCACTCTATGGGCAGTCTGACGGAGAGCTGAGAGATTAGGGAGGGTCTTGTTTCATGGACCTTAAGACATCTGTTCTCTTTCACTTGCCCACCTCCCAACCTTTCTTTCATTGAACTATAAATGCCCCCCTACCTTGGGGAGGGGTGAGTCGTGCACGGAGTGAGGAATGTGGGGCTTCCACTTGCTTTTCATTAACACAGGATCTGGTAACACACCTCACTGTCAACCTAATCCCCTCTCTCTCCATCTTGTCCCCTGGCAGAGGGGAGCTGCCATGACCAGGTATAGAGCCCCAGATGTTCAATGGATGAGGAGTGGGGGTGGTGGGATGACAAGGTCTTCACCCCACTGCAGCTATGAATGTGCGTTAATGAAGACAGGGTGGGGCGGGGTGAATGCAAAGACATCTACTGAAGAGACCCTGTTAGTGCTCACACAGAGTAATCTGCCGGTCTTCTGTTTCCCCCCCTCGGCCCATTTCTCCTTCATTTCTCTACCTCTCTGCCTTTGCTTTTTTTCTACCTTCTTCAACTCATGAATGAATTATCTTTCTTAGCCTTAGTCTCCTTTTTCTGCTCAACTCTGCAGCTCAAATGCTCAAACTTACAGAACAGGAATCCTACCCTTTATCATCCTAGAATTCCAAAGTATTCGTTTCTGAGGTATGGAGCGGGCTGGAGAGGTCGCCCGGTGGTGGAGGTGGTTCAAATAAGGCTAAGAGTCAGCAGATACATCTATTGTCAGCTATGATCAGTCTGTGTAATTTGAGACAGTTTGTCTCCTTTCGATGTCAACAAATCTGGAAACACTATGTGAATAAGCCCTCTGGGAAAATAACCATGTGTGTTGTGACAGAGATCTATAAGACTTTGGTCTTAGTTATAATGAGGGAAAAAACAACTGGGTGAGACAAACATGTTATTCAGCAGGAAACTTAAGACATTTATTTTTGAATACTTTTTTCCTAGTCAAAAAAGATCCTCTATGTAAACTTTGAAGCTCTCTGCTGGACACATATACAGGTGTTATTCCACATTACACTTGACCATGCTCTCAGAGATGAGGCAAAGTGTTAAGATATCAGATTCTATAATGATCTATGGATCTATGAGGTCTATTGACTCAAATATGATATACGAGGAGCTGAATGACATTTTTACTGCACATGATGACAGTATTTGTATTATGAGGTTATTATAATGTCATGTTCAGAACATACATACAAAATCTTGTGTTTTCTAAGCCATAAGTTTGTAGCAAAACCAAGGAGAAATTATGTACTGGTCTTGATTCCACCATTGTTGTTTGTGTCTGAGACTGTCTTTTTCAAGGAGCTTGAAAAGGCGGGAAAACCATATCCATTGAGTCACTGCACAGTGCACACTGATCTCTACTCAATGTGTTTACCAGAAAGGCATCAAAGAACAACTGATAACAAACCTGTTGTAAAGTGTATCTAAGGATACAGCTCTAACTATAAATAGTTGAGTAAATTCTAATGGAAACGAAGGGGACTTGCTTTAATATCTTCTTCCATTGCATTGCAAACACAGTTTCAAAACTGTGAAATAAGGATAAAAGCTGAGAAGCTATTGAAAACCAGGGCAGAGCAGGGCAGGAGGGCTGAGTATGTATCACAGTGCAGTTATGCGGAAATCCCGTAAACAAAGTGCAAATTGTTTGAGGTTTAATTAACATTTTTGAAAATCATTTAATTTTAAGTAACCCTATTTGACAACATCTGCTAAACAGATGCTGGTGCTTAGAGAGCCCAGTTCCAAATCTGTCCTTGTCACTTCGCACTACCAACACACATAATGTGTTGCTCAGCAGCACTGAGGTAAAAAAAACAATCTACCTGCTAAATTATGAGTAAACCTGTTCCTTGTCATCTACTGTATGCAGCACACCAGCTCCTGGCTATCTTTTACCCTTGTGTTTCTATCAAATGTCCAATTCTGAGGATGTGCCAAAGAATAAACAAATCGGAAAAAACTAACCAAATCCCTGATCATCTTACAGCACGTTGAGTCACACCCAGTGGTGCAGAGACATTAGAAGCATTTTCATTTATATTAGTATAAGCAGATCTGATTGTCCTCATGGAAACACCGCGATGCCTTCCGGATTAGAATCAGTGTTGATGAAGGCAGGGTTTGGTCCTAACACGAAAACAAACATCTCACTCACACTCATACATTTGTGGATGAAAATATCTAACCCTGATACACACCAAATCCAAGCAATCAAATAAACACACAGTCTCACAGCAACCCATGATCCAAGACTAACACAAACATCTCTCTTTACAGTTTACTGGCAAACCTTGTTCTTGGCAGTTGACTACTTTGCTACAAAACAGCAATACTGCAAATCAAGCTGTTATTTATTCACAACATTTCACAGTATGAGTGAATGACAATGCCAAATTGTCCAAAAAGGCTGAGAAATCAAATCTTCAACAAACAAGTTTGGAAATTGGAATGTTTAACTTAGTGCTATACAATGAGATACTGATCAATAAACATTGAAAAACTTTACCATTTACAGAAAATCCATATGATCAGAACACAACCTGCTGCTTGATTAAACACATTCCTGAGGGAACACATTATAACAAAATTATTTTTAATCATAAATATATAACGAATTGGGTACACTGGGTACAGCACTTTAGAGCTTATCCAAATCATATGTTTGTTTGGTTGCACAACATAATGAAAAGAAACAGAACAATTTGTTCTTCACTACAATTTTATTGGATATTTGGAGCTTTGTATAACTGTACTTTATTTTCAAAGGGCCTGGCCTAGTTCCTGTTAACACACACGGTGAGCTAGGACACGAGACAAAATGACACACCACAACAGAAAGTGTGTGCATTTGGTGCTGTGTACTACAGAGTCTATGTGGTTTCTTTAAAATATGATAAAATCTGCCAAATAGGGTGAAGTCATTGCTGTTGTTTCCATTGCAGCTCCACCTGTTACAAGAATTTCCCTGAAACAAGTGGCAATATCTTGAAATAAAGCAGAATACGATGAATTACATCACTGGTTTGATGTTTTTTGCTTTTCGCATTAGAGAAAGTACGGGAGTCCAGATCCTTGTTATTTTGAAGTGATACAATATGGGTCATTTACTGAGCTCTGATGTACGACTAGGGAGTTGGTGAAAGGAACAAATGAAATGTTTTAGCAATCATCAGAGGCTACGCAACTAAGAGTTAGATATGATTTGAATTGAACCAATGACTGATGAGAGGTCAGACAGCGTAAAATGTTTCATTGTCTGGTATAATCTATCACTAATAATTAACAATTCAATTACGTGAATAAAGGGTCTAAGAGGGTTTGAAGAACTACTTTAAGTTTGATGCTTGCTTCGGGGTGTTCAGTTGATTACAATTCACCTGAGCAAAATCCGGAACATAACATTTTATGGTTTTGCACCTGTAATCCACATAAGCACGTCAGTCTGTCTTGTACTCACCTTCATCCCGAGGCCCTGACTTGATGTTCAGACTTCCTGTCATGGCTGACACTGACACTGTCACGCTGGGCCTCTTTGGATGAGACTCTGTCTCCATGACAATAACAATCTGGGCAGTTTGGATAGAGACCTTATGGAAGGTCAACGCCAGGCTCCTGATGTTGGTGGTTTTACCCAGCACTGAGGCCTGATGGTGAGGGTCTGATTGAGAGAGAACGAGTCTGGGCAGCATCCTCGTAGGAGAGGAATGAGGTGTGGAGGAAGCAGACTGTTGATGACTGGAGGTATCCCACACATGGTTTGGCAGTACTTTTTTCAGGTAGGCTTTGGCCTGCTCCAGCTTCGCCAGGGTAGGATTGATTTTCAGGGGGCGCGATAGCTCTATGTTCAGCTCAGCTTTGGAGACAGAAAGAAAGGAAGACAAATCATTTAAAAAAAGATGGGGCATGAAAGGGTGAAGACAAGAAACAAAACTTAAATGAACACTGATGGATTTCGTAAAATTTTGTAAAGGCAGTTTCTGATCAAGATATAAGATTACAAAAGTGCCGATCCTGTGTATTAGGGGCTGAATAATAAAGAACTATGGGGACAATGAAACAGAAAAATAAAACATGTAACTAAAACAACTTCACTGTTAGAGGAAAAAAAACAAGGCCTCATGACAGAGATACACAGAAAAGGACATATAAGTTTCTTTGCTCTCTGAAGGGTTCTGTGTGTTTGTGAATGGGAAATAAATATCTTAGATTTGTTATGTTCAGCGATCTAGTGACAAAATGTTGTCTTTTTCTGTGCTAAAGTGAGACTCCTTTACTATGTTAAACTCATTTAAAAAGTTAATTTATTCACTGTTGGCAGGGGTCTTTGCTGAAGCCAGGCTTCATCATCGCCCCGGGGCAAGATCTATTGCCACCTACCCTACGAGACGTTACCATGCAGCCATGGTAACGTCTCGTAAATCAACCTGTCAACTCTTCTCTCCTCTTCTAACCTGACCCTGTTAGATACCAGCTTGGTCAAGTCTCAATCTCTTTCTCCTTCTTATATGAAAACGCACATTTACTGGCT
Source organism: Platichthys flesus (assembly GCF_949316205.1). Taxonomy (NCBI): domain Eukaryota; kingdom Metazoa; phylum Chordata; class Actinopteri; order Pleuronectiformes; family Pleuronectidae; genus Platichthys; species Platichthys flesus. The sequence goes on from NC_084955.1 coordinate 1,215,080, forward strand.
GTCTCACTAAGATATCTTAACATTACATTCCAGAGCAAAAGAGACAATTTTATTCATTCCAGCCCCATAAATCCAAGACTTGTCAGCATCCCCTGTTCTACCTCTCCCTCACGCTCCGATGCAGTACAGGCTTCAAACACTTGACTGGAATTTACATGATCCCATTTTTCCACTTGCTCATGATGATGGGAGAAGGAAGCAGCTAAAAAACAACAGCAGCTGTTTTTCATGGTCTCATAAAGAAGCCAGTGTTTAGAGGCTTTTCAGGGGGTTTAAGCCTCCTGTCTGTCTCCTTCCCAGGTATGAGCAGCGGCTGACATGACCAGGAGAGTTGCCAGGAGAGGCCCGCACACATGCATACATGTCTCCACGAGTTCAGAGGGGCGGCTGTGGCTGAGGGGTAGAGTAGTCGTCCTCCAACCTAAAGGTCGGCGGTTCGATCCCCGGTCTGACCCATCTGCATGCCGAAGTAACCTTGGGCAAGATGCTGAACCCCGAATGGCCCCCATAGAATAACAAAGTGCTGCGATTAGATGCACTGTATCAGTGTTAATTTTGGCAGCTATTTTTGCTTTAGTCTTAGTCTTTGATACATATTAGTTTTAGTCACATTTAGTCATTTTTATCCTTCTTAGTTTTAGTCTAGTTTTAGTCGACGAAAACTAATTACATTTTAGTCGACGAAAACTAATTACATTTTAGTCTAGTTTTAGTCACATTTAATAGCCACATTCAACTCCTTGTCTCCCCTTCTCAGGCCCAGGGACCCTGTGTTGTGTCTAAAGATGCATAATAGTCTAGCTTGCAGTACTTAGGTTGTCCATTAGATATCCCTACCAGCAAAGGTCTATATCAGGGGTCGGCAACCTTTACTTTCAAAAGAGAAATTTTGCCCCCTCTTCCCCCAAATAAAATTTGTCTGGAGCCGCAAAACATATTTGATAAGAAAGTTAATAAAGTTTAAAATAAAGTTATACTATACTAAACTATAGTTTGTTGCATTTAAGAAATTATAGAACGACATTAAAGAAAACATTTTATTGCTATTTGTACCTGTTACAACAAATGAAAACACAGAACACTTATGAAGAGAAGAAAATACACAGGCAACTGTCAGCCTACTTTGAAATAAATTAAACACAGAACTTTGTAGGGCTATTTGAATAAGAAGTACCCTATTTTGAAATAAAAAAAAACATATAGCTGCAGCCTAATAGCTTAAAAATATATATTTAGTTCTAAATGTGAAAACAAAAAGTGAGAGCAGGTCATACTGGAGGCGGACACAGAAACTGAAGCTCGGTACAAACCACCTGCAGCTTCTGCTCTGATCAAGAAGCTGCAGCGCTGATCTCTGATCAGCTGAGACCAGAGAAACTCTGTGTTTTCACTGTTTCCATAGTTAAGAAGCAGCTTCACATGGACGAGCTCAGATCTTGTGTCTCTGAGCGAGTGAGCAGGGCGGGGGGCGGAGCCTCGGGACCGTTGCACTATCTGGGGCGCACCCACACACACACACAGACACACACACTCACTCGCCCGCTCCTGATATACTTCATGACGGCGTGATACGATGATGTTTAAATAAATTATTGTGACTTAGTCAACCACCAACATTTTCGTCACATTTCGTCTCGTCAACGAAAGTTAAAACAGATTTAGTCATCGTTTTCGTCAACGAAATGAACACTGCACTGTATGAATGTGTGTGTGAATGGGTGAATGTAAAACTGTACTGTAAAGCGCTTTGAGTGCCATCAAGACTAGAAAAGTGCTATATAAATGTAAAACCATTTACCATTACCTTGGCTTACATTCATTTCCTGGAGACCTACTTTAACATTGACCATAGTAACAATTTGTCTAGTCATAACCCTTACCCTAATATAAACATGAACCCTAACCTAAACCTAACCGTTAAACATTCAAATTTAAGGATTTGAGTTATGTTATGGGGACTTGCTTTTTGTCCACATAAATGTGTTCACAGATTTTTGTGAACACTTTCTGCCCTCAATGTTTTCTTTTCTTTTATTTGATCCAGTAGAAATAAGTCCCTTGGTCAAATAGAAGGATGGCTGGAGAGGGGAGCTGGAGGAAAGATGGAAAGGTGGATTTCACTGTGCAATGAAGCTTATCATTTCCACTTGACTTATCACCAGGAAATGTTCCAGTGGTTAAATAAATAGCGTGTATGCAGCTGTTCATCCAGGTTCCTCTGCTCGCCTCCAACGTTCTTTCATTCTTTCATCCTCTTCGCTCTCTGTTTCATGTAACCCATCTTTCTGCTTCCTCTCTCTTCCTCTGTCCTATATTTTTACTATTACTCCATCCCCCAAACTCAACAGCCCCTCCCTGATCTGTAATCACATAAAGCTGTCTCCGATCACCCACTCAGGGCCAGTGATGGGGCTTGGGATTTGCCTGGATCTCCGCAAAGGGAGACCTGGTCCTGATTATCAATTGTTCCTCTTCCCAAAATCTATTTCTGCCATCAGCGTGAAAAAAACCATCCTGCACAGCAGACCCCAGCTCTGGAGTGTTAACCCCTCAGCACCTTGGAATGATCCATTTTTAACTTTTAATCCAAAATTATTTCAACACTCAACCAATATTTAACTATTCATCTGTCTCTACAGGATGTCTTGATCTAAGCAACTAATATAAATTCAACCAGCTTTGCAGTGTTTGTGTATTTTTCCTCCCATAGTCTCTCTCTCTCTCTTGCAGGTATCTCTGATTCCAGAGCTGCAGAAACTCTGACAACAAAATGTACTATTATTACTATTATATGAGTTGTTGTTGTATCATTATATAATATATATTATCATTAATAACATCTTTACACTATTATTGTTTTCATTATAAAAAACTATATTTAGTAGTCCGGCTTAAACCTGATGGTGCAAAGCTGTTCCTGGTCTCACTCCCCCTCTCCTCACCACCCAGTTTATCTCCACTCACCCCAACTGGTCGAGGCAGATGTTGCCCACATTGAGCCTGGTCCTGCTAGATGTTTCTTTTCACTTAATTAGGGAGTTTTTTTCTCTCCACAGTCGCCAAAGTGCTGCTCATTGTGGGAAATTTTGGGTTTGAATCACAGCTTTTTTTTATAAATTTGACCAACCATTGTACACATTGTTTTCTAGTTTAGACTACTGCAACTCCCTCTTCACTTGCACCACTCACGCATCAATAGCCAGACTTCAGTTGGTACAAAATGCTGCTATGAGGCTTTTACCAAAAAAAGTCACAGCCTTGCCCCTGCATATATAACGGAATTCCTGTGCCCCTACTCACAAGAGTCACAAGAGTAGGGGCACAAGGACGGGGGTCGGCTGCTCCGGCCTTTTACAGGTGACCGGGCATTTACAGTTGTAGCTCCCAAACTTTGGGTTAGAGTTAGACAGCCTTCCCCAATCCATCAGATGTGCTGAATCTGTGGTTATTCTTAAGCAGCTGCTGAAAACTCATTTCTATAGGTTAGCCTTTTTATTAATTTTCTTTATTTCTTTTCGTATCTATAGTTAGTTCTGTTTGCATGTTTATATGTTTATATGTATGTATGTTTGTATGTATGTATGGATGTATGGATGGATGGATGGATGGATAAAGTCATGTGTACCTTATCTTGCTTGTGTGTGCTTTACCTGGTATGTGTAGCACTCTGTAAGTGTGTGTTTTAAAAAGAGCATCACAAATAAATGACTATTATTTATTACTTTCAAGCTAGTTTCACCAGTTGTAGCAGTCTTCAACTTTGGAGGAGGTTTACCAGAGCACCTCTAACTGTACCAGGGAGGGTGATTAGCATAACTAAGTCTGGATGGCAAATTACTCTTCCTGGTTAAAGGGTGGCAGAGTGAGCTGCTATGCAGAGAGACTGACACACAGACACAGACAGATAGACAGAGATACACAGCCAGAGAGCAGAGATGCCACCAGAAAAGGACATGTGCTGGGCGATTCAAGCTATGTCGGAATTGTTTCTGTAATAAAATGTTGAGACCGTTTAGCGGATATCGTCTGGTTTTGGTGGGAGGACCCATGGTTCCGATGAAGATGCAGGTGTTTGAAACAACCCTCTTATGTTTACCGACTAAAATAACTGCTAGAGACCGGGCAAGGACACTCTCCCTCTCTAAATATTGTTGTCCTACATACAATATTTTGGTGGAACACAAATGATAATCAACAACTGACAGCTGACATGAATTCTTTGGACTGTTTATGCTGATAAAATTACCTATACTGCAGCTACAACACTTCTATTAATGAAATTCCCATAACAGGGTTGGGTTATGCAAAATGCTGCCAACAGATGTCTGACATCATCTTTCCCAAATTTCTAATTGTTTAAAAAATGGTTCAGATTTAAAAATATATTAATGGCATAAAGTAAGTTCACAGAGCTGCAGAAATAGAGGAACACCGAGTCAGTTTACGACAAATCTTTCCATCAAAAGATTTGTCTGTTGCCTGAAAGTGTTTAACTGACATTTACAGTTTACAGCTAATTCATTAAATCCCGCTTCCAAAAACTTGACCTCAGGCATAAATGCTTTATTTCAACTAATTAGGACATTTATCCATTCATAATTTAATTTAATTTAAAGATAAACAAATAATTTAAATCTAAATGTATTCCACTTATATGTTTATGACACTAAGTAAATGTATCTGGATTAGAGCTGTGAAAAATAACGCGTTAACGCGTTATGATTAATTTACAGGATTAATTCGTTAATTTTTGCATGCGCAGAAGGACCTTTCAATATACCCACATTTCCGCCCATTCTGCACAAGTCGCCGCTCTAATGCAGTCAGACGGCAGCTGCCATTCAGATAAACAAACATCACCTTCTGGACGGGAAGATCGTGCTCCAAAAAAACAAAGATGGAACATTCAATAATACCAAGGTGATATCCACACTCTGCGGGAAGACGTTATTGTTTCACCGTAGCAAAGCCGCTTAAAGTACCACCTCAAGGTACAGCATACGTTGGTTGGCGAGGGGCGTTCAAGTGCAATGCGCCAAACCAGACTCACTCGCAGGACACATTGGGCAAAAGAAGAGGTCAGCTATACTGTCAGAGAATGTGACCAAGTAAGTTTGCCTCACCAACTGGCTAAAGGACGACTAGCTAAGAGGACCTTGAGAGGCATTAGATTGTGTCATGGTGTTGTGAATGGTTGTTGGACAAAAAATAGAAAAAATGTCAACCATCCTATAAAAAGAATGGCTAAGAAGCCCGAGTTCTGTTTAGGATGAATGTTCCATATGGAATAGCAAAGAGAACTGCTAAAGAACTGCCGAGTTGCAGCACCATTGTTTTGTTTATATATGAATAAAAAAAGATAACATGTTTAATGTATATATCTGTCTTTTGTCATAAATCTTTTTGTTCTCACAAAAATATACAGAGAAAATCGGTAATGTGATTAATCATGATTAATACATAGAAACCTGTGATTAATTTGATTACAATTTTTAATCATTTCACAGCCTTAATCTGGATTTTAAGTTGTGTGAACTCTCCATGGAGAACCCTGGAGATGAAGGGGGCCACAGCATCTGTATAGCTATCCCTTGTCTGTATCTAACAACCAGTGGAGCACATCTTTTCAGAATTCAAATATAATCTCATCACTGCATTATATGGCCATATGTAAAGTTCATCCAAGTCATATCCTTTTCTGATTCAAGACAGCCTTACCGTGATGTTCCATGGGGTGTCACTATCCAGGCAAAGGAGCAATAAAAAGAAGAAACTCAAAACAGGAAAATAATATAAAAAACCCCAGAAACTATTTACAAGCCATGATAGACTTCTTTTTTTGGATGACTAAGCTGCAAAATACTGTATTTATGGATCACGATCCATCATAAAGACTTGTAATATACTGCCGCACCTCTTTGAGACTGTAGCATATAGCTGAAAATACCTGGAACATAAACATTTTTCTGTTATGGCTTGAAATGGCAATAAAAGACCAAAAAATCTAAAATATCAATAATTTAAAGATATTTGGTACATTCATTGCCCAGCTATAGTACATTAAAGGAGGGCTTTACCAACAGTGGCAGTCACACACAAGTGTTTTTATTGGAATAAAATCTTTGCTTCAGCTTTGAGACTTTATGTGTTTTCAGAAGATTGTCAGTGGAAGGCCTGTGCAAGAAGCAAGCATCAAGACTGGAGGTTAAGAGGTGGAGTCTGTGTTCAGATCAGACCTTAATGTGAACAGGCTGGGGGAAATCATAGACTAGCCCTTCTCAGGTGTCAGCCTCTATTAGCACTGCAGAAAGTGGGACATCAAGGTCTGACAGAGGCACATACACACACATATATAACTCTGCAAAGTGGTGAGGGAGATCAACTATGCTTATTACCCAGGTTACTGTGCCTTTTTGGCAAGGTCATACATGATGCCAACCCAACTTTGAACCTGGTGTCGGTAATGTGCATGTGTGCAAACACCACAAACATTGTTTTCATTCCCAGCCCACTTTTGATTTCTTAAGCTGACTTTAATGCTTCTCTCTTGACAGGAGAGAGCCTGTGTCAGAAACAGGTGGCAAAGTGTAAAATTACACAAGGTCCACAATGGTATGTGTGGATGTCTGAAGTACCAATCATTTTTTGAGGTATATTGCAGAATCCCACTGTCACAAACAAGCCTCATATCAAGTAAGGCCAGTGACATGTACCGCAAACGCCATCTGATTCAAATTAGAGTGGTTCTGGACGGTTCGAAGGGGCACAGGCTTGTATACAGTAACTGACAACATTTCTACAAACCCATAGCTTGACAGGAACCAGGGACACAGGAGAGTAATGGTTCCAATTTGTTCGAGCTAATCTATCACCTGCTGCTTCTCTGCAGAGTCCATGAATGAGCTCTCATCTCCAAGTGGTAGCAGTTACCTCTGGACTTGTTCAATGACCCTCGCTCAGACTGGAACTGAGTAAGAAAAATGAAAATGAAGTATGTGTTTGCGTGTTCACTGGTCAGTCACTGAACCCTGTGAAGTGTTGGAAAAAACTAACCCAGCCTAGCCTTCTTTTATAAATGAGCTGGTCAAACCTTGAACACTCCTGGTTCTGAAAAAATGCTGGCTTCCTATCTGCACGTGGATAAGCAGTGAATATGTAAATATGTGTGTATGTAATGAGCAGCTGCTGCGTGAGGGACAATGCTGAAACACCATTCAATTCACAGTGCACATGGAAAAAGTGTTTCCCACTCAGCATCCTTGGGAGGGCAGCTTTGATTGGTCTTGCAGAATAAATGCTTCTGAAATTGCGAGCATATTGCTGTAAACACACAGCAATACGTGGCCTCACGGCGGTCTGCTCTCTGTTTGCGCCTCACTGAAATAAATCAAATGTGAAGCAGTGTTGAATCAAAGTAGAGCTGCCAGACATGATACACACACATCACAGCGAAAGACACTTATAAAGACTTGCACATGAAAATAAAGCATATCTAAAAAATAAAAGGGACATATAATTAAAACACTGCACATTATCTTCCTAATCCCATCATCAGCCATTCTTTTTGCTTTCAATATTTTTTTGTTTCATATTTAAAATTAGTGTAACCAAACAATTCAACTGAGTAGAGGAAACAAAACATGTCTACCAGGTCAAGATATTTACTGGCATTCTTTCTAATGGCGTTGAAGCTTTACTACTAAGGATTCATGTTTATTTCCATGTACTGACTAAGCGTCAGCAATGAGTGTAGTCCATAACAATCAGAAACAATGCACAAATACTCCTGCTCTTTGTAACTTCTTTCTTTGCTCCTCCATCCGTGAGGACGATAGTTATCTACAAAAGAGTCATCTAACCTAACAACACACGGTTGTGTGTGCATGTGTGTGTGGGTGGGGGTAAAAGGGGACCAGTAGCATGTGTGGTCACTTCCAGATATTTCCAGCAGAGCCTGACCTGGTGACCTCCCAGTGAGTCTGGATTATGTGTGAGTCATTTGGGAGAATGCTGTTGTATGTGTGTGCATGTGGGGAGTATGAGTGTGAGGTACAGGGGCAGCTCGGCTCTTTACTAGTTCAAGGGAAACACGTGACTGTAATTGCAGTTGGGATGTGTGCCTCAACTGCATACAGGAATCACAAATAACCTCAGCCGATTGTGATTTATCTTTAAAGATATAACATGCAGTGATCCTCTTAATAAACTATATCAAGTTGCAAAAGCAACTCTGGGTGTGTAAAATTCACATGGATAAATATACCAAGTAATGTAAAATCTATTTAAACATTCTGAATCTATGGAAACAATATTAGACTTACTGCTGTTTGTCTTTCTTGCACCTCTCCAAGGGGAGGTCAGAGTTCAGTATATAAATAGATATACTCATTATATTGAAGGAAAGTCTCTCTACTCACTATACCAACATGCCTCTCCTGAACAGTGCATTCCAATAAGAGAGAACTAAAATATTATTTACCGTACACGATGGAAACCTGATGGGGCTGTAAGTTATTAATGCTTTGGTGCATGGTTACGATTATTGTTATTTGGCTGCCTGCATCATCTGGAATGAGCATAGGGGTAGATGGACATTGCTAATGTGAGGTAGCATTGTGTGATTGCTGTTGTGTACAGAGAGCTACATTGTGTTGTTTGAGTCTATGAGGACAGAGCAGCTGAGGGCTTTCTGCTGACAGAACGGATATGTGTAGGCGAGGGGGCTACTCGTGTCCAGCCTGGAGCTCCTTCTTGTAAACATGGACAGTATGTGTTCATGATTGGATGCATGTGGAAGACAGACCTTATGTCAAAGTTTCTCCCTAGTTGAGTGTTAGTGTGTATGCATCTGCAACATCTGGCCCGCTGGATTCAGGGAGCTGAACTGAAGGATGTCTTGTGCCTACACACACTCCAAGGTTTTGCACTCGCATTGTAGCCCACTCACACTTTTATTCCTTGCAGTTCTGTTTGGATAAAATGTCAGCCACACCCTTAGGTCAGCAGCCTTAAAGCTACTCATATGGATATCATATCAGTCTAAAAATAGAGAGAGACCAGACCCTTTGAAAGGGATTCTGGATGTCTGATGTTTCCCACACACTTAAATCAACAGCTTGTAGTCTGCTATTAATAGTGACAAATATTAGCCATATCCATGACCTCCAGTAGAAAACACCCGTAATATCATTAAGAATGCCAATTATGTGCACATGTCAACGGAAATGTTAATGTGAGTGTACAGAAGTTGTATCAAACACTAGTGAGTGTGTGCGTGTACGCCAGCGTGTATCTCTCTGTGTGTGTGTGATCCCCACCTGGTCCATTGAGGAAATCTTTGATCTGGAGGCAGAGCAGTGGGGAAGGAATGCCCGTTTTACCATCTATTTCTCCTTCTACTGTCTGCAGCCAGAACACGTTGTAGTCAAGAGATTCTGGAAGAGTCTTTCCTGGGTCTGCATCAACATGAGATGGATGAAAAGATAAAGAGAAAAAGGAGGAGAGAAAGAGCACTGAGAAACGAAAACAACATGAGAGATTAAACAAACTGTGCTGACATATTTAACATTAAGAGAGTTTACATTTACTAGTCTGCTATGTCTGCATATGTTGGTATGATGGGTTGGTAGCAAGGTAACTTTCCCTGTTGTTTTTTTTAACAGAGCTTAATGTGCTTCAGCTCACCAAGGCACTTGTAATCAGAAGTTACTCCTCTTAAGGCCACGTCAAACACAGACAGCTCCATCCTCTGCTTGCGGTGGTGGCAGCTGAGATGAGCAGATGGTTGCATCACCTGAAGATACAGGAGAGGTTCTAACACCTGGTCCACTGCCCCTCTTCTCCCTGGCTGCCTCACTATGGTCACACCCAGCGCCTGGCGCACTGAAGAGCGACTGGGAGTAGTCAGACTATTCATGGAGAGCAGGCTGCCTCTCAGGAGCGGGGAGGCTGGCTTTGAGGTGTTGCTGTTGAAGATGTCCTCAGCTGTCAGGCCAGCAAGGGAATCCTGTGCAGCTGGAGCAGTTTCTGGAGTCGGCAATGCAGAGGCTTGAGGAGACTCAGACAGGTTCTCAGGCTGGTTGAGGGCACTCTTTCCCATCTAAAGCAAATGGAGAAAAATCATTTGTCCATCTCAACTTGCCTGCATGTGGTAACAATATCCTCAGCAACTATAGAATGTATAATTAACTCATGACGTTGAAAATGTGAACTTTTAATCCTGTATACACCAAGCCATTTGTCACATAAAAAACACATTTTGCTGTTGTGTATGGAATGTATGCTAGTGAATGTCAGACAGGTCCAGGTACTGAATCACCTAACATCTTCTATGTTCCCCCAATTTTGTTTACCTTATGCTCGGCCTCATTTTTCTCCAGTGAGCTGGGGCTGTCTGGTACTGAGGGAATGACCTTTGAAGAACTGGAGCAATAAGTCATTATAGACAGCCTACTAGCCGTGAGAAAGATGTCAAAAGGGATGAAGTTGAGGTTCTTGGTGATGGTGGACTTGTGGGAGGGCCTAGCGATACAGTGGTGGCTGGCCCCACTCTGCTGCTCTATTTGGACGATGCGGATGTGAGCACTGTCGCTGCCAAAGCCGCTGTCCTTCCCAGTTCCGCTGTGACGTGATGAGATTTCAACAGCCGTCGCAGGGTCACGACTGCCATGCTTCTTCTCATGTCGATTCCCCTGTACATATATACAATGAGAGGAATAAAGATATGTTCACATTGAAGTCAATTGAAGATGAGGTGGGGGTCCTCTTTGTAAAAGATAGTGCTAGCTTTGTACACTAAGGGCTAAATGTCTAGGTTATAGGAGCAAATGGTGACTTTCAATAACAACCAAAGTGAAGAGAAGGCTGAATGACAAGAAGGCCCCACGTTTTTGTGTTTCTAGTCAAATGTGTGTCAATTGTGCCTAATATTAATACTTATCATTATGCTAAGTGGTGTGCTATTGAAACATCCATGCAGTCATATACACAAAGAGAACAGCTTCCTGTGTAACTTAACAAACAGCTAAACATGTGCAACATCTTTATGAATACAATCCATTCACAATTTGCATTAATTAAATCTTATCTCAAACCCAACCAATATGGTTTGTGAGGATTACAGAAAGGTGTAGGAGGCCTCAAACAGATTGATGCAGAGATTCTGTTCTCTTTTTTGTGGGAAAATTTGTTTCTTGTTGGATCTAGGCTTTGTAAGGGAACACAAATCAAATAACTTGCTTGGTTGAGACCAAGGACAAATTGACCAAAGAGGGAGTGCATCACATAACCACAGACTTTAAAGGCATGTTCTGGGACTTTTTCTGTGGTCTAAAAATAAATTTGCACTTCTTGCAATATTGGACATTTCTTTAGAAAAGAGCCTTACCCCAGCGAATCAAATTGTTTCATGACTGTTGTATTGTGTACAAAGCAGCTGAGATTTTCTGCTTGATTTCAACTAACGGATATCGGGAGACTTTCAGCCGTTGTGGTAATGAAAAGCTCAGGGCTATAAAGAAGCTGCTACTGATTCCCATGGGAGGGCAATGAGAGAAAATAAAAACAATAAAAATATGAAAATTATTATTATTACTGGATATTTTTATCCGGAATTGATACATAAGGGTAATGCATTATCGGGTATGGAAGATTCTTTGTAGATTCTAAGAAGTGGCCACTTCAAACCAACCCCAAAAAAGGCAGAAGTGAAAACATGGAAAAAGTGAAGAAGGCACATTTACAATTTGAACAGTTCCTGATTGCTCTGATCACTCTTGACAGGTGCACCATGAAGAAACTTGGGAGGATATTCATCATCATCATGTCCAATAACATATCAAACAATTTTCTCTTGCATGTTAATCGATAAAGTGTCAGATTTAATTACCTTAAAAAATATTTTGATAAATATTTTTTTTATCAAATTATGTTTTTAAAAGAACCAAGGTGTGTCCTTTGCCATCCCACCATTGTCTGCTCCAAATGGCACATGGTAGCTATTATAACATGTTCTCTCAGATACCCCCTCTCTTTCTCTACATCACTCCCTCCTACCCGCTACATGAGAATTTAAAATGTATATTATTGCTCTGGTAGAGATAGTGTTTCAAGACCTCTAGGCAAATACTAAACCCACTGGCAGGACATTAGACAGAATACTAGATTATTAGATATTTCCTATTCTAAACAGTGTCATCAAAGGCTAAGAACAAGAGCCATATAAAACACAGCAGCATGCCTGCCCGCCTGCCTGTTCTGTTCGTCAAGCCTCATGTTCGGGGATTCTATAGAATCAGCTTTGCCAGATTCTTCTCCTTTCCCTGGCCTAATGAGGACAGGATGTGTGCAATCCTTTTCTGTAGAAATGTAAGATTTTCCAAGCAATGGGGAGGGTAGAGAAGGCAGAAAAGAGCCTGGACCTGTCTCCACGTGTGTTGTGTTAAGCGGGTGAAACTTGTATTGAGGTAAGGAGGTATTTCAAAAAGGTACTTGGCAAAGGAAAAATGACCACTCCAAGGAGCGCCCCATGTTGAAAGGGACAAATAAGCTGCTGTGCAGCTGGGAAAGAGCAAGCGCCAGGAGAAACTGCCAGATACACTTTACGCTTCTCTTTCTCTTTCCCAAGCTGAGGCTGTACACATGCATTTACAATTACAGCAAATACCACGTCTTTCTTTTAACCACCACTACTAAGAGAGTGCCCTCTAAGCAAATTTTTTTGTCTATTTTTAGATGTCCTTACAAGTGCCATGAGGGATAATAGGGAGCACAAATGGGGGGTGCAGAGGAAAAGAGACAATGATAAAACATACAGTACCCAGCACACACTGGTCCATATAGTTTGAATCAACACATGCGAACGATGCATTCACAGACATGTACACATAAACAATGCAATCTTTCTCCGGACTTGGTTGATCGTCATCATAAACGTGCGACTATACACACATACACACAACCCCCCCAGCCCCACTCAGCCAGTCATGAAGTCATCCCCTCAGTTCCTAGGCAGAAAATACTGGAAAATGGAGGATAATGCCCAAAGTGTGAAACCATAAGTCTCCCAAGTGCAAATCATATCAGAGCGCATCTGTACGACTTCTGACTCCTATTTCTGTCAGTGTAACTCAGAACAGCTTGGCTAGAGGAAGGCTAATATGTGGAAGCAAATCACATCATCCAAATGCCACCCGTTTACAGTTTTGGCTCGCTAGCTGAATATGACAACATAGCTTTTACATCTGAATAACACATATGCAGTTGATTGTTTCCAGATGAATGAAAAGTAGGTTGCGATTCAGGTTCAGCGATCAGGAAACATGAAAATCAAAATGTTTTAAGACAGTAGGGAAATCCATGATAATCGGTAGGAAAAATAAATAAATACAGTCCTCGTAGCAAAGGTGACTATCATTCATTTCAAAACGGTCCATTTAAAAACCACATATCCCCGATGAAGTCTGAATCCAGTCAAAGTATATACAAAATGTTAGCAGCCTGCACAAGTTCACTTAAGGGGCACAAAATAAAGTAGAATGGACATAAAAAAGACTGGTAACTATATAAGGGTAACACAAAAGACTTCAGAGCAAACCAAAGATTTTGAGAAATATTTCTGCTACCAGCATGACATGACATTGAATGCGATATGAATAAGAATGAACTGCATTTGAAATGCATCGTAGAAAACACAAATGCAGAAACAAAATATACAAATATGCACACCTTTTTTTAAATAGTTAAATGTCTGATAGTGACATAATCAAAGTATTGGTGAAAAGAAAGGTTGGTTGCGTGAGATTAAGAAGTTTGTTTATTGGGGTCAGGGTTAGGGTTAGGGTTAGCATCAAGCATCAATGGGTCAAAGCATCAACTATTGACACTATTACAGAATTAAAGAGTCGTTAAAGAAGTATGTGGGGACGGAGTTGTCATTGAGAGCCAGGAACATATTGTAGGCTAACTTGTAACAATGTCATGTTGTCTTCCAAATAATAAAATAAATCAAAGCATGTACATTACGTTTTAACTGGGGTTGTGGCTTTCAAATCATGGTGAAATATATGCTTGTTTTTAACTTTGACAGAAGTGACAGTTACTGTAGAGAGAAAACAAGCTGCAATTAGTTGCAATTTTTGAACATAAATGAAACCAGTGGCAGAGCAGTTTGTTGTTCATGTTCTAAAATAGAAGACTCCTAGCAGATTTACCCCGCATTCTCTCTGCTACTGTGGAATTTCCTTTGAAGAATAAGGCCAGATTACTTACTATCTGTTTTGACAGAACTATTCAGTTGTACCTTGACAACATCAGAGTTTACTGCTGTGCTACCCACAATTTTGTTTCCCAGAACCCTAAAGTTGATAGCAGGCCTTTGTGCCAAACTGAAGAAACCTCAATAGAGAATTAAAGTTATTTTCATCAAAAGTAGGCAAGATTTAGTTAATGAGATATCTGAGACTCTGTATAGATTTCAAAATTATTTAATATGATCTAGATAACTCTGATTCACACATCCTCAAAGGAGTAGGTTGCCATCCGCTAATAAACTGAACAAAGAAGACGATTTTTGGGTGGCAAACAACGTAAAGGTAAAATAAGGAAAAGGAACATCAGCCTGGAGAATAAATAACACTCTGTCTAATGGCAGTTTAAAAAAAAGTTAATAAGAACTATCTTGAAATAAAGGAAATGAGTGCAATCGCTCCTTAAACCCTCCCGGATGGAGCAAAAGCAGATATCAGACGTCTTTAAAAAAAAGACACGTGAAATAAATTATAAAGTTGGAAATCAAAATGAAATAAATGTAAATACGATTTCTAAAAATGTTAGGACTGCAAAGCAGCACTGAGCGGGCCCGAGCACATGTATTTTGAAGTGTTGCATCATTTTGCCTGAAAAAATAAATAATGACTGAGGAAATATTGACACATAGAGCTGTTCAGGCTTGGACTCTGGTCATGAGACAGAAGTTTGGTGGTGACAGGACAATGCACAGTGGAGTTATGACAATATCGTCTCCTTTGGAGAAGGATGATCCTTCCCCGTACCTCAATGTTTACACGGTTTGAGGAAATGTCCAATTCTGAGAGAGAGAAAGAGAGACGTCACCTTTGCAAGACATAAATATTCCTTCGATCTTTGAACATTGACACTGCAGGAGTGGAGTTGTTTGTTTACGGCTCAGCAACAAAGGATTCATGTTTCAGATCATCATGTTTTAATGGCGTGTAATGAAACATTGACGCTACGGTCACACCGTGTGATGAAAAATCTATCTTTTAATAACTTTTTTATCTCCATCTTGTTGTGATGACACTTATCTCAATTTGAAGTTGATCTGATGAAAGCCCTGGTACAAGTATATCAAAGTAAAAATGTGGAATATGGCCAAAATGGCCACTAAATGCAAAATAGCAGGCTTTCTTTTGCATTTTTCCAATTGCACCTGAGCCTTTTTTGTTTGTCTGGTCATGATACGTCTGTTCATTGATTTTTGTAAAGATCGGTCAATGTCAACACGTTCAGGGGGTCTCGGGGGGGTACCATTGAGAACTTTTGCGACGCCCATTGAAAATTCCTCCTGAATACGTACATTTTCACCACTTTCTAACTTTCTGCAAATTTGGTAAGAATTTTAGCATGTTAAAGCCCTCAAAAAGCCAAATCATTTGCCTGAATAATAATAATAATAGTAATTATTAAAATTTCAATAGGGCTTCCCACTGTCAGTGCTCGGGCCCTAAATACTGCAACTTAATCAAAAATAATAACAATAATAATTAACTGACGCCCATTGAAAATTCCTCCTGAATACGTACATTTTCACCACTTTCTAACTTTCTGCAAATTTTGGTAAGAATTTTAGCATGTTAAAGCCCTCTAAAAGCCAAATCATTTGCCTGAATAATAATAATAATAATAATTATTACAATTTCAATAGGGCCTCCCACTGTGAGTGCTCGGGCCATAAATACCGCAACTTAATCAAAAATAATAACAATAATAATTAACTGAATGCAATAAAGGCTGCAATTTATCCTCTCATTTTCTTGTGGAGAACAGAGGGGGGAAGACATTCATAATATGAAGTCACTGCTCTTTGTATGCAATAACAGTGGTCACAAAAAAGGGGCATCAAAGAAAGTCTTTTAATACTTGCAACTTTGTTACAATAACAAAGGCAACCTGCTATGCACTTTAACTGAACCACAACAAAGAAGCAATGGAAGGTCGCGACCCTAGAGCTTGCAAATGAATGCAGAGTGCTTCAGAGTGACTGTCAACTGTACTTTAAACAATGGGCCGAGCGGGGCCAGTTTAACAAGCTCTCTCTTCCCAGTAAAGCTGATTGTTGCGTTTACTCACCCAGGGTTTAACAACATGTTTCTCAAAGGAGCATATGAGACAATATCCTACACATGCTGTCCTCTCTTCTCACACTGCAGGCCCCAAAGTAGCTATCGCTGGTGCCTTTCTCCTTCTATCTGTGATTTGTTAAGGATTGAGAAATAATAATATGAGAGTATTTGCCTAGCGTGGCAGACTCTTATCCATGATGCCACATAAAATATAGGGGAAAGCAAATATCCGGTTGACAATAATAATCTATTCATGTGTACATTCCAATAGCGCAGGGTCAGTTGGAACACTTTCCTTCCAGAAAAACCTACTCGAGGAGAAGTGAAGAGAGGACTGGATTTTACATGGCTGGTTCAAGAAATCAAGAATTCAGAGAATGTGAAAAGAGTGAGTTAATGTGGTCCATATGGGGAACTACACTATGCTGATCAACAAAAACCTGGCTCTGGGATATGTGGCAGCCAAAGACTCTTTTTTATAATTGATTGAACTTCAAAACCTGTTTTCTCCTTAGCCTGCACAGGACATTAGTTTACCTAGAAATATTTTGGGACAAAGAGAAAGCAGATGGCCATGCTGAGTAGAGAAACTTTTGCAAGCAGAAACGTTTGCTCAACTCGTTGAGTTTAATACCAAGACCTTCCCATTACCACAGTAGGCCCTTGAAAACGCAGGCCAAACCCACCATGCCCTGCTCCTAAGCGAAGGTAGTCAAGAATGATTTAAAGGGTCTGACAGTCACCTACCAATAAGCTCAACTGGAGACTTATTGCATCAGTCATCCTCAACAGATCCACCAATCTAAAGCAAAACCCTGATTTAGATCCACCGACAGTTTGGTTAGGGGTGACTGAGAGGTCACAAAGAAATTACCTCCTATCACTAAAAAAACACTTGCTGTTTGAATAAGCAGGATTCAATGTAGTTGCATTACTCATTGAGGGAAGTGTTTAAAAATGCGAGGAGACAATTCTTAGGTTAATTCCACAATCGTGTTAGTGAAAACAAACACAGGGGAAAAGTGTCCTGACAACTATGATGTAACTATTCAGAAATGATACACAGACTTTCTCTGCTTGTCAAATATAATTTCTTGGTTGGAAAAGAATGCTGCTGAATGGAATCTATCACCAAATACTTCAATCATTAAAGATAAACAAAATATCAGCCATATGGTCAACAAAGTTGGGACAGTAAAAACATAACATTTTATGATGAAGTTATCATTGGGCTGAGATCGAGAACTTGGAAGATTGAATATGGCTGATTAAAGGATGAATTTCCTCAGTACATGTAATAGGAAAATAGTATATTGAACTCTTTCTCTTAGATTCCTTGACAGCTGCAATCTGACTCCTAACAATTTATTTGGTCACTAATTAAATTAAGATGAACGCCAGATGTAGAGAGGTGTAATCAGGCGACACCCTACAGCAAAAATGAAAGTGAATGAGAGACAGAAGCACCCTGGGGTCTGTCTTAATTTCTCTGACCCTGGCTTCCACAGCAGCAGAGTCATCATCAGACTTTCTTCCCTTGATCATCTCTCCTTTCTTTCCATGGGAATTGAGTAAAGAACAACTGGCTCTCATTAACTATCCCCATCCCTATTTAGCTTTGAGATTTGTGTGGGGGCTAATTTTTGAATTTGATAGACAGGGGTCAGTATTTACACATGCCAAGTGTCGATGAATTAGGTGGACTTGTCAATGGCATTTGAACGTTGTAGGTGTGTTTGTGTGTATGAACGCTACTGTGAGAAAGAGAATGTGTATGTGTATGCTTTAGAGTATCATTTGTATTTGCATTTTAAAGTTCATTCAATTTCTAGACTGTACTGCAAACAATGCTGACACAATATAATTCTACTCTATTTTAATCACTCTTTATATTTGTGGGTAAAGTGTGGCAAATAACTCACAAACATACACACAGAGAAAACATATTTGTACGTCAAAAGGCTATGTTGCAGACTAATCATTAGGTTTCAGCCTGGCCCTCAAAATCCCTTATCCAAACTTTCAACTTAACATCATTAGCTTTGGCATTATGCTTTCAAAAAACAAACAACAAAAGAGACTTCAAACTGCATTGTCTTCAGCATGGGCTTGGCGGTTTACCAAAGCAGACTTCTGAGCAGAGATGCATTTCATTAGGTCATGGAGTGCTCTCCTGAAACGCCTGCCTTCCTGAAACTGCCTGCACTGCCTGGCTGTCATGACCGTCATGACTGTTTTCTGCGCTTTAGTAACAAGGTCATGGGGAAACAGCAACAGCAGGGAAAACAATGGTGACCTGAGGTGAGATGAGGCTGTTTCGAGCAGGACAGGGTGGGAGGTGCAGGGTTGACAAGGGCAGATGAACCCCAGGTGGTCGGCTGAGGACTGTGAGTGATCCTGTCATGATCAACCCACATCCTAGAAAGCCAGCACGTGGAAACACACACAAACACGCTTAGCAGCATGCAGAAGCCTATATAGGAATTTAGAAGTAAGTGCAAACACACACACACACCGCTGTGCACGTGTGCATATGCACGAGATTGCACACTAATTCAAAAAGCGGTGTTAAGACAAGAGCAATCCTGGCTCTGTGTCTATTTGCAGAGCTGAAATTAGAAGAAGACGAATGATGTAATCTTCCTTTAATTTCTCCCTGGACCGAGTGAGACACAAGCTCTTATGTGTTGTAAGTTAGGTTCTCAAAGGAGAATGATGCAAGACCCCCTGTCCTCTCATCTGAGCCGGTAGGGCCTCAATAAGGGAAACACAAAGGACAAGCCAAAGAACAAATAAAAATGAAATACAAAGAAGTTATCAAATAAAATGTTACTACAAAAAACACCAGAGGACAGCTGGACAAGAAACAACAACTTCAGGTGTTTAAAAGCTACATAAATTAGAAACAATGGTGGTAGTCAGGAGCAGAGTTTATCATGGAGGGAACAATTTACACATTTTAACCTCAAAAACAAAAAAACATATGTGACGACTCATTGATGATTCATCTTTGACATTTAAACAGACCAGTCAGATATGAGATCAGGCACACTTAAAAAAATATCCTCTAACTACACATCAAGCATTGCTAGACTTAATTTACATAGTTTGGATTTAGGGCAAGTCACAAGCCTTAAGCAGAAAAACACCATGCTTTTTCACAAATATTTTCATGTTAAGCAGCTAGTAATCTTTAGTTCTTCAAACATGCATTTAAAGAAATAGTGACCCAGTACCTGATAATACCTGATTAATCTCTCGGTCTAAAAAGCTTATCATGTCATTCAAATAAACAAATTAGCCATTTTTCATCAGCATGAAGTACTTGCAAAAAAGCTTCTGCAACCATGGCAAATCTTCCTATAGCCTTGAATGAAGTTGTCTTAGTGTAAATATTTGGTTTAATGGGCACAGTCCAAGATGAACACTTAAGAGAAAAATCACAATGAGGAAAAATAGCTACTGTAAGCTAGTGTAGTCACATGCCGCACGCATGCACGCAAGCACACTCATACACTTTTACTACACTATCCAAGTTACAGAGAAAGAACCCGATACTCTCCATCACCGGTTATTCTAGGTGGAATCTTGCTTATACAGGTGTAGTGAAATAAATCTTTTTCCTCTTTTCACCTCTTCAGACAAACATTCTTGGCTTCTCACTGACCCAAGTCTACTATGCTGTGTGTGCATACGTGACTGTACTAGCTGGCCTGGTGTGCCCTGCTTTTACTAGTCCCCTGACTCTATGATCCTATTTCCCTTGAGGGCAGAGAGAGTATTATTGACTCCTCCTTACCTGAGTCGACATCCGATCCCAGGGTTCACATTGGGGGCCCGCTCCCTCTACTCAAAGGCGCCATTTGTTTCAAGACTAATAGAACCTTTGTGATGTTATCTGGAGTTTTCACGCCAATTTTGCCAAAACTGATTGAGGACAGAGCAAATTCAGCTGCTACTGATCTCAAATAGAAAGGGTCCAAGGGGCCAGTTTAAGAATGTGCCACGGTTAAGCTTTGAGAAGAAAGCTGGTTGTTGTGCGGGGGCTGAACAGCGAAGGTGAGTTGTTATGACTGGCTGTCAATTAGCAGTTGATTCTCACAGGAGGGTCAGTGAGACATGAACAAAGAAGACAGAAAAAAAAAGATATGCTTTCATAACAAAAGAAGGGCAGCGAGATGAACACTGGCTATGAAAATACGTATGTTTAAGATAAGCTGAGACAACAACGCTTACTTAACCAACACGAGGCAGCCAAAATGGAAAAGGAGATGGCTATGAAAGGAGCGTTATTTATTATTACTCTTAGCAGCAAACAGGGCAAATGAAAATACTGTTACGAAAGATGGAAAGGGTCAGGGTGAAAGGGATCTGGCCCTCAGAGAGGGTTAATAGCTAGGCTGACTGGTTAAGAGCTGACCCCTCAGAAATGTCAGCTCCCACATTTATGGACAAATGCTTTACACAGAACCAGAAATCAAAGCAAACACCGGATTCAGACTTTCTGTTTCTCACTGTGTCATGTCTCATCTCCTTAGATATTTCTTGTACTAATTTTCCCTTTGGATTCTATTTCAATTGACCATCATCTCTCAAGCTGTCCTACTGTCTTACCCTCTCATATAATGTCTCCCCATTTCTGTTAAACGGAACACATACAAGATACAAGGTTAAGAAAGAAAATTCAGGTTATTTTACTCTTACACAGACAAGCTTTACAACAACAGTATTGCTTAGATAAGCTATTTAATGTGCTATCAGCATTCTGGCTAATACTCCTACAGAATGAGAGTTAAAGTGTTATAAATATATATATATATAAAAAAAGAGCATAATAGGTCACTTAGCTTCCATTTTCACAGTGTAACATTAAATAGCATTTGGATGACAGACTGAGGTGCAAAAAGGTCTTCATTTGTTTCATAGGTTTTCTTATTTTAGTCAGCAATGTGCCAAAAAGGTTAGTGCAGGGTTAGCATGTGACTCCAGCCTGTGTGCTTTCATAGTGCAGGCGTTTAAGACGACACAAATGTAACAGTCGAGTAATATCAGAACCCCTACACTACCAAATTCTATTGGTCTCTAGAGGAGGAACCCTTTCCTCTGTCAGCTTGATAAATAACCAACCAGCTCTGGATGAACTTAAACATGTCGAACAAGGGGAAATAAATTAATGAATGAGAAAAAACAACAATGAGAATGGAAGGAGGATGGATGAGCACAAACAGATGCAGGAGATTGAGAAGGATAGACAAAGTGGGGAGCAAAAAGAAAGGAAACAATAAAACACAGAGAAGGGGGGAGAGAATGAAAGAAATAATAGAAATAAGGCAGGTAATGGGTGAGTGAGATGTTTTTACCCATTTGTGTTCACTAAAAATTATAATTTTGAGTTTCCTGTGATGCCAGATACTTTGTCCTGAACCTGGGTACTGCCTTAGCATGTGTTTGTGTGTGCACTGGTATCTGTGTGCGTGTGTCCGTGTGCATGAGAGTTGGAGGAAGTCTAAAGCCCTGTTTCCCATGCGTGTAATCATCCCAGGATGAGGTAGAGGATGAAGCAGAGCGGGACTTCCCCTGCACCAGAGGGTATTTTCCTCTCACACTGTGGTACTAGCACATGGCTGACCCGAGCTGCCTCTGTGTGTGTGTGTCAAGGGAGGGAGAGACTGAGAGAGAGAGAGAGAGAGAGAGAGAGAGAGAGAGAGAGAGAGAGAGAGAGAGAGAGGGGGGGGGGGGGGGGGCGAGAGAGAGACTTTTCTACATCTTCCTTTTCACTCTTTCTGAAGAACAAATACGTCAACCAGACACTCGGGTCAGCTGTTCAGTCATAAAGCAGCATTACAGCGCTGGCATCCCAAAAAAAGGCTTAAGACAGTTAACATGCAGGGAATGTCGTGCTTGTGTGAGAATGTTACACTTCTGTGTTTCCAGGTGACACTGCCATTGACCGAGCTGTGGGATAAGTTCTCTATCATCTATTCATAGCTCTCTGACTGTGGTATCTCCTGCTGCGGAAAGCCGCCTGATCTAAACTTAGTGTCATTTTATCATCATTAACTTCAAGCAAAACTACAGAAATGATGTGCAACTGGGACGGACCCCAGCTAATGCTGTGTTAAACATCCTTATAATGCATTGATTTAGATAGAAACAAATCTGCTTATGGACTGCTTAGAAAAAATGTCTAGCCCACAATGACTGAATATAACGGATTAGGGGAAAATGATTTTGCTCCGTGTGTATGTATGGAAGGTCATTGCAGATGTGTGTGTACGAGGACAAATTCTCATAGTACAACCCAGTGTCTGGAAATCACTGAAATCACACACACAAGACTCGCACACATTGCCCACGCCCCTGGCTTGCCTCACCACTGCCAGGGAACCCAAAAGCCCCTACAAAACAAATTAATTAACCCAGACAATAAAACACAGCTGTGAGGGGCAATGGCAACTGTTTGAAATCTGCATAGAATCTGTTCAAGGCCCACGGAAAGTTCTCAAAATCCCCAAGAATGTAAAAAAAAAGAGGAAAAGAGAGGACAAGATTTGGAATTAAGAAAGAGAGAGCAAGGGGCAGTGTTTAATTTAATGTTTAACTGGGGACAGTGCTGAGAGCTGAGATACTTTATTGAAACACAAACAACAAAACAGTTTCTCTGTTCCAGATGCTTGAGATCGGGACCTGTTTTTAATGGAATTCTTTGAACAGGTTGTATAAAGGAGGGACAAACAAAACGTTCTTATACTATAAATATCATTACTTTAAGTTAAAACTGAATTAAAAACAAAGCAGTACAAAAACAGACACATGTTCCAAATCCAGATTGTGATATTGAAGAAACTGGCTATGGAAAACTCAGCTACAACTACATACTGTACTACTGAGTATTTGATTGCAATGTTTCTAATGTGTTAGCAAGGGGTAGACAGGGTGCTGGCCTGGCAGACTGCAAGTGAAGACGCGCTGCCCTCAGGACCGGGGCTCCTGAGAATGTAACAACTCAATGCTGTAGATAAATGTGCCACTAGAGGGCTCTGCAGCTTGAAGAATGAGCTTCTGCAGACCAAAATGCACCAGGAATGATCATTTCTAACTGACAATGACCTCCCTGCTGTAGAGTGTGGGCCAAGCAGCCGGGGAGATGCCGTCACCAAAAGACTTATGACCCTGAGGTACAAATGGTTTTACAAAGAGTGTCAAAATCCAAAGCCAAACCACATTTATTCAGAGTGACCTCTATGCTGTGCAGCTGCACAAAGGTGAGGACATACACTAAGTGACCTCAGTGTTAATGATGCTGGTAAACTCTATAATGGCACTACTATAAAACTGAATGCATCAAGAACATGGTGTAATGCAGCTGAAATGAATATGGAATAATACAAGTAAAATGTGAAACAAGAGAGTGTACAACAACTGTGCCCAAAAAGCTGATATTAAATGTCAAAGAGGTATTTTCCCATGCATATATTCTGTTCTCTACAGAAGATGGATGATCACAGGATTGCATCACTCCAGATATGGGGTAATTTCAATTGGATACAAATGTCTTAACAAAAACTTGACAGTTCTAATTCCACGATAAACTGAGAAACATGACTGAGGAAAAAGGACTTAACACATAGCAGCTACTATCACAATGCCCTTGAGCTACACCCTTTAACCCCAGCTCCTCCATCTGAAACGACATATGTCTGAATTTGTTTCTGAAAATGTTCAGTTTACACTGCCTAAATTTACAAATCAAATCAAAATGACCTTTTTTTAAACTGTTGCCATCGGACCTCCCAGAATAACTGATGCATTTTCTCATCCTGCCTTGAACCTGGATGAACCCTCTGCAGCCGTTAGCTGCCCCTCTACAGAATCAAGCCATGAATCATTACAAGCAGGGCTGAGGGCTCACAGATCACTAAAATCAAGAACAGATGCACAGCAGGCACCTCCTTAAGAGCGACTATATAAATAAAAAAAGAAGTTAATGAATAAAATAAATCTTCATGAGGTTGGAGGCCTATATGCTCTAATGTTTTATGTTTAATTTAAATTTTTGAGTATATGACTAGATTTGAGATTGTTTAAGGATTGCATCATAATTACCTTTTTCTGATTAGAAGAACAGCTTCTTAAAAGTGCACATGGCAGGTTATTACGATGACTAGTATCTCCTGTATTTGTGTTTGAGGTGCAAATTCAATTGTTTGGTAATGCAAAATAGGAAAGAAAAACCTTCATTGTGGAGACTGAATATACTTTGAGTTGCAGGGCCAGTTTTGGCCCACCTGCCGCTATTCTCTTACCAATGCTTTACGGGATCTGAGTCAACAGATGCAGTGACTATGCGGTCGTACACACATTCTTCCAGAAAGAATCCCAAGAAGAGATAACAATAAAATCTCTGTCAAATCTTTAAATTGCATTGCATCCCCCTCCTCTTCTCTCCTCAATGCCCTTTACTCTTCTATTGCTCGCATTCTCACCACAGCTAGTAAATATTGTTATATTGTGTTCCATTAGCAAGCTTTATTAAGCGGTCAGACAGGGTAAATGGCGCCTGGGTGCTCCCTGTCCTGTAAACATTAGGAAGGGCCCTGAAAGCTGCAGCTGAGCACAACACAGTAAACTAAGGCCACATTAGAGAACTGCCTTGCTCCGAGTGAGTAAATATTTAAATGTATTAGATTCACCCCAAATAGTCAGGGGCGATAGTTTAGGGCACTGTATAATGAAAATGGTCATGATGGATTTTTTAGTAAAAAAATTAACAAGCCATTCAGTGAGAGAAAGGTGGTCTGAATGAATGAATATAGTTTTTTGTATAAATACTTAAATACAAAGAAAACAGAGACTCTGTGTCCAAGTAAAGTTATCCAGTTTAAATGTACATCCTGATGTTTGTGGCTTTAGAAAGTGAATGTCATCATAGATATGCCCATATGTGTTTATACTCATTTGTTGGTTGCAGTATTTACCTCAGCACTTTTCTCAGGAGTGTCTATCCCCAACGTGTTGTCTCTGACAAGCTGCTTTAAGAGCTGCAGCTGGTTGACGCTCAGGTAAAAATCCAGACTGCTGGTGACATTCACCTCCAGAGAGTGACCGCACACAACCATCTCCTAAACAGATGAAGGAGACAGTGCAGGGAGAGGTGAAGAAGAGGGAGGTGGGTGGAGGAAGCAAGAAAAACCATTCAGTAACACATCAGGATTGTTTATGATCTCAAGCACTGCTTCTTCTTCTTCTTCTTTTTTTTTAAAGCTTTTTACTTTGTCTTAGTCTATTTACATTTAACTCCCCTCTATCTTGTTACATTTAGCTCATTTGTTCCCTCCTTCAACTCTGTCCCTCTTCCCCCCCAACACACACCCACAGACAGCAGTTTAAACTTCTGCCTGGAGGCTACATCCAACAGGATATCACTCACTAACACTTTGGGTTGAACCGCACACAAGCCACATCTGCAGTAACTACACACAATGGTATTGGCAAATGCTGTGTAAACATTGTTTATTCAGACCTCCTGTTTAAAAGCATAAATGGACTTTTATATTTTTCTATAATATTTTATTCAGTATCCTCTGCAACATTAATAATACAATTACCATTTTCTTTCATTTAGATTACGGAAACATATTGAGTGGTCATACTATTAACATAATTTTGTATATATATAAATTAATTTTATGAAGATATCATATTATATCATCATATATCCTGTTTTGTTTGTGTTGTCACTGTGTATAGTTACTGGCTGGTGCCTCATGTCTTGTATGGCTGTGTTTGTAAGGACACGTTATTTTAATGTTTAGATTAGGCTGAGGCTAAAGTCAAGGATTAGGCATTTAATGTTTAAAGCCAGTGTCTTCACGTAGATTGAACAACAACAACACGTGTGTGTGTGATTGTGCAATGTAGGAAATACTGATTTTGTCAGGACCTACGTCACATAATGGGTATCGATGTGGTCTTATTGGGACAGAAACCATGCCCCATAACATTAATATGTCACTGTAATGTCCTCTGAAGTCATGAGACAAAACTGCTTGTATGCTTTTGTGTGTGTCAGTATAAACTATGGATTAGCTGTTATGCATTGTCAAGGGGCACGTTAGCATGGTCGGACAAAGCATCAAAAAGACAGGAAGTCTTAGGCAGCTGTGCCAGAAAACATCAGCTGTATAAGCAGAAAGGTTTGAACTCTGTGGGTCAAAAGCCTCCATTACATGGCAGACTGGCTGAGGGATTCCTAATGAGTATGTTACTGTATGTCCTGAAAAAAAACGTAAATACTTCTGACATCTGACATAATCTATGTCTATTTTCATTTGATCAATGGATTGTGAGAGTAATGGTTGTAATCATTACTGTAACAGTTCATGGTCAAAGGGCACAAGATGTCAGTGAAAGTAGTGAACCCACCTCTACAAAGCAGGGGGGGGGGGAAATAAGTATTTTCTCTGATGACCATCTATTGTTAATTTTGCCACAATACAGATAAATTCTATTCTAAAATTACTTTTAATACTTTTAAGAGGGACGCTGAATTGCTGAAATCATGAAAAGCTCTGTCAAAACTGACCTCTGTCGTTCCGCTGTCTGGAGAGAGACTCTTGCTGAAGATGATTGCTGGAGCTGCTGTCACTCGAACGGAAAAGTCAGTCAGGATTGGCGTCAGGATGGCCCGGCGCTCCTGGTGCCTCCGAATACTGTCCACAGATACAAACCAGATTAAAAACTGTTCTCATTCAACATACTCTTCAACATATGGAGAAAATAACAAACAACGGGTCTCCAGTTGGAGATATATATTAGGCTTAATTATAATTTATCTTAGAGCAACTCGATGGACACATTATATTGTTAAAATATTCATCACTTGGCTTTGAAGTAATTCGAACATTACACAACAATAAACAGTAACCATAAGGGACCATACATTATTTACTAATAACCTGTTATGGTTACCAGTCGTAAAATCTTTGGAAAACTGTCCAAGGTCTACAAGTCAATACAATACAGTCAAAACCACAAAATGCTCACAACTGAGCTATTGTTATGCCTTTAGCTGTCAGGCAGACATTTCAAACTTGATGTGGCTTTTCAAAATAAAACCAGTGGGATGACAAGCTGAACTCAAAATACAAGACTTCAAAATTGATTTTGCAAAACTGACCTGTGAAATATTCCTGGTCTTTTTTAGAGTTCTGGTCTAACACATCTTAGTTGCATGCTTGAATATGGTTTTAAAGGTAGAGTGAGACATTATTTGACAAGTTTCAATTGGGAACACCCCTAAATTGTATACACAAGATCAAACTGAGAACTTCTCACATCATCTCTCTCCATTTCACCAATGTTCATTCCCACAATCAGGTCATATTTGTGGGAACATTTGTTAGCAGTAAAACAAATACACGCGTGGGCTTTATAAGGTGGCACATCTGCTGCTACTAAAACAATCAAGGGTACGGCTTCCAATATTTATAGTTGGCCGGGATTATAAAAAGCCCTGTTTCTAGGTGGCCTAGAGTACAGTACTTAAGCAGATCCAATATCATATTCACTTCTACTACACAAATGTGCATTACCAGTGCCCTTAAGGGATTCTTTTCTGACATATTTCTTTACATTAAGAGCAAGAGAGAGGCCTAATTCAGAGGTCAAATGATCTGTGAGGCCAATTGGTGTTGGCTTATCTCCCCTCAGACAGGGATTGAAACAATGAGTGTCCCATTACAGTGGACAGGTGCTATCATTCACCAGCAAAGCTATGAGGTGCAAGTCTCGGTTTACAAATAACATTGGGTCCTCTGACTGGATTCAGTGTGCCTAAGAATGCGTACACCTTCGAACGGGTGTGGACAAAACAGATGGAAAAAAAACATTTCTCTTACATGCTAAACTAAACAGTTTGGACAGTATCTGGAGATATCAGTGGAATGGACACAATGAGAGAGGCAAGCACTGGGAGGCTGACAGGAGGGGAGACGGGAGAGTTCACAGTTCCCTGACACAGGGCCTTTCCTTGCCGGCAATTGCACACTGTGACGAGGACAGATCCTGTCAGTGGCTCCATGGTGCTGGAATTTCCTCCCAAAACCTCAGGAAGCCAACTGAGGCCACTGCAGATCGGCAACTACTTAAACTGTCCCCCCGAAAACTGCAAAGTGAACATGCCTCAATTCTAAAGCTGGACAGAGGTGGGTGGGATGGAGATATCGATGTAGGGAATGAGGGAAAGGTGCAAACTTTGGAAGTGGTGCGTAGAACTTTCTAAATCACATGCCCAGTAATGATTAGATTGGATGGTGACTGTGGCTGGGGTATACCATGCCGCACACAGTAGTACAGAAAAGCCCGTTTTCCAACAGGGCCTCCATTGCTGTTCCTGCAACAGCATGGAGAGAGGCAACCACAGCCACCTTGAATGATTTGTTTGGAAGCTAAAACTGAGTGTGGAGGGAAATTCACAAACCTTAATAACAGCAGCAACTTTGACTTTCCCAGCACGACCAAACACACAATTCAACATATTTGGATATAAAAATGTGAACAAATGGGAGGAAAAGAATTCAGTGGTCATTTCAACAGACAAAATTTGATGCAATCCTCAGGTAAAAACATCTGATTAATCGATGTAGTTATAAAAAGTCACTGTGAAAGCAGTAGTGTTAAATCCTTTGAGGAGAAAAGTATATGCTTAATTACCTTTTAGGTTATCTGATAAACAAATTCTGAGGACAAATCCATACGTACTTAAGAAAGTTTGGCCTTCTGTAAAGGTAGTAAGCATCTTCTAGAGCCCAACGTATGAGCCCAGAATCTCACCTCATCTCCCTTTCAGACAATCTGGCTTAGGCCGTCTGTTCATTGACACAGTCATGATGACAGCAAGAAATAACTAATGTGGTTCAAGCCACAGTAGCTCTTTGGTCAAGTAAGATGGTCAGCCTTGTCAGACTCAGTATAGTAAGAGAGTAGAACGCTAACATTGGTCCAAGTCTGCTAATTAAAAGGGCCTTTTAACAGGTCAAGAAGAGCATAACAAAGAGTTTTTTAATTAAGTTGGTCAAACTATTTGGTAGACCGAAATAAGTACAGACTAATGGTAAAGCACTATAGCTCTACTTACTTTCTTACTCTGACTTATTTTGGCTGAAAGCCTAATCTAAAATGAGAAATAAACAATTAGATTTAAGAAGTTATTAGTTATCGCTATTATCAGCAGGACAAAGCAATAATGTGTGGAACACATAAACCAGTCCAAAAGCTCTGTTCCATTCACTCAAAGTACCAAACATGTTTGGCTTTAATGCATACTCACTTTTACCATGCATCTTTTAAGACAATGAACAGGTTGTCTGACATTTTTGAATGTTTGTGGACATTGTTTAGACAAGCAATATCCAATGTTGTTAAAAGCAAACAGTAGCTAGACCCCAAACCAGGAAGAAGAAACTGTAAGAAGTGGTCTCCTTTAAATAAATGCTGAGTGGTTGTCACAATAAAGGGTCTTAATGCAGCCTGAGAGAAGAGGGCTCAGCATTAGTTTCACCAACAGCAGTATGTGTTTTCCTGGCAGAGCTCCAAATATTAAGTGTATGTATATATTAAGTGTTGATAGGAGGAAAGAAAATAGTTTTCATAATGAAAATGAATGAGGGTTTGTGTGCATGTGTATTACAGTTTACCTGGGTGTGTCTATGTTTGTGTGAAAGGTGTGAGTATCACAGTCAGCCACACTAAGCTGTGATGACCTGTGAGCTCTCGGTCTCAACCGTGTTGATTCTGTACTGAATTCTTCCAGAAGGCTTATTTTTAGTTGACAGGGAACAAATCTGGACTCGTTGCCTGTGATTCTGTGAGTTTTGGGCCTGTTCCCTCTTAAAACACGAGTGGAAAAAAAGGTTGTGGGGCCAAACAGGCTGTTACACTCATGCATGTTTTAGCTCCTGAATCTATAAAAAAAAATGACAGGATTTGTAATTACCACTGTACATGATGGCTCCATGTTGGGAGCTAACTCAATAACAACATGCTGCTCTCACATTAAGACTGATGAGATGAAACATTAGACATTCACAACAGATCACAGTAACAGCGTCTGACAAAGGGTGTAATGATTTACAATAAGAAATGAGATTCAAGGTCATAAACCTCCATTCAGGGTGGCATGGTGGTGCAGTGGTTTGCACTGTGACCTCAAAACAAGGAAGCTCTTGGTTTGTAACTCCCAGCTGACAAACACCTTCTTCTTTACTCCTAATCAAGACATGCAGGTATTAATTGTCAACTAAGTCTGAAGGTGTGAATTAGATGGTTGTTTTTCTCAGTATGTTGGCCATGTGATGGTATGGAGTCCTGTCATGGGTGTACCCCGTTTCTCGCCCAATGTTAGCTGGGTTTGGCTACAGTTGCCTGTGACACTCAAAGGATAAGCGGAGTACATAATGATGGAATGGATAATGGGTGGAAATAATAACAATAATAACAACTCTATTTGAATGGCACTTATCTAAACAAGGTTATAAAGTGCTTCACAAAATAAAAAAATAAAAAAGGTGAGTGGATATCAGGGACATATTCACCTCAATTTTAAGCCCAAACCATATATTAATCGAGACCATAATATTTATTTTACTATAATAAATATTATAGAGGAACCCAACCGTTCCCACCATGAGCAAGCACTTGGGCAACTGTGAAGAGAAAAAACTCTCTCATTAACTGGAAGAAATCTCTAGCCATGTGGCCCGCTCAGTAGATCAGACATCATTACCTATATGACTTTTTTTAACTGAGCCCTGGGGCCCTGACGGAGTAACCAGCCTTGGCCTAAGGACAGCTATTAAAGACAGGCTAGCCAATCTTAATTTGCGACCAAGAGTGTAATGTACCTAGGGACCAGCCCACATTTAGCTTTGAAAGTTATTGAATGATTCTTAAAAGCAATCCTGAATTAAACTGGCAACCAGTGAAGGGATAAGAATAAGAATAAGAAGTCCTTTATTAGTCCCGCAATGGGGAAATTTGTAATATTAAAGTAGCAAAAGGAGATCAGCAGAAATAAATAGAAATATAAAAAAATATAGAAATATATTAAACAAATGAATGGAGTTAAACTAATATATACAGTGTAAAGAAATATATTATGTGAGAGAATATGTACAGTATATGTATTGAACCTGAACCATTTATATTCCACAGACCTACATTTTTTGGGTTAAAATTCGAGCAGCAGTTTTTTTATGTTTATTTGTTGAATTTATGTCACAAAAACAAATGGTTGCAATGCTTTCTGTATGTGCTTCAAAATAAAAGCACTCTAGCTTTTCTGTTGACCGAATCCATTCTTTTGATTGAAAAAAATACTGTTTAGTACTAGTATTAATTTGAGTTAACAGGATTACTTTTATACAAAGTCAGCACTTTGTGGCCATATTCAAGGCAATTAAAGCCTACGTAAAAACACCATCCTGCAGTAGCAGTTCCTCTGCAGAACATGTTGAATTGATGTTAATGTACATTCTGCATTGAATAGATAAAGTTGCATAACTGCCCTTCCTTGTGTATATTTATGCTTTTATATTGAGTCTTTAACCAAAATTACAAAAATAATATATGATCCTCCTAAGCATTCTTTTTGGAAGATATCAGGGTGGTAGATCTCGGCTTACGCTGAGAATTAAAAAGTGATCTTTGGCTTGAAAAGGTTGATGACCACTGGACTAGATGTTCCTTCCAGTTAATGATGCCTTGCAAAAATGCATATTATGATTTGGCGCTATACAAATAAAATTGAATTGAATTGAATACTTTACACCAGTTGAGGGGAGTCAGGAGTACAACCTTTATTCAAGTATTTGTATGTTTGTTCTGCATACATATATCAGTGGTTATATGGTAAATGGTTTTGATTTGTATTTTTGTATATACAAATTATATGAAATGTAATATTTTTCATAGGTTGTTTATAATGCTTAATTGATGGTGAATATGGCCCATAGGAGAAGCTATTGGGTGCAGTACTCTGATGTACCAGACTTGAGGAAGTCGTTTCCAAGGGGTTGGTCTGGAGAGCAAAAAGCCCATCTCAAAAGCCCAGTCTCATGCAGCAGAATCTACAACATGCTGCAAATTAGCTGCTGACTTTCAGCTACCCATGGATCCTTTATGATGAAGGTAGAGCGCTCCCACAACAGATTCAAATTGTCAGCAAAGCCAAGAATGTTCGCTAAGCAAGGGGACTGGAGCCAGCTTTGAGACTGAGTATCGCCAAACTCCATGGTCCAGTGTGGGCATAGGACTAGATATGAAGACAGATTTACAGCAAGTCTTCAGGAAGTTAAAAAAATGATTGAAATGATTCATGGTGAGATCAGACTGCAGCCGAGTTGTGTTTGTTGGTTCCCACTTGAGCTATAACTCGGGTTAAGAATGATTGGAGTGAGCAAGATAGCCTCTGGAGCTTTTTAAGGATGACTGCGACTGTGGCTCTAGGGATGCAATAAGTGACTGCGTTCGAGTAGCAGACTTTCCTAATTATGGAACCGCCACTATAAGTGTTTGTGTGAAGAAGAGGGGCCAAGTAGAAGCCACCTGTGGGTTCTCATGGCAGGACACAACCCATTCCGCCACCACGTGGTGTGTAGAAGCCAATGACTGAGGAAGTGGTGACTGTGCAGGTGAGCGTTGTGAGGAGGGATGACTCAAGACTTGGTTGAAGGATTCTCTCCCGCTTCTTCTTTGTTTGGCTGATTGGCAGATAGCAACTGACATTAAGCTGCATAACCGCCATCTACTGCGTCTTCTTCTTCTTTTTCTTCTTAAAACTTCTTCTTGCTCCATAACCGGAATATGTGGATGTCCATGTAAATAATTGTCCATGGACATCCACAAGCCACAGATGGCATGATGTTTTGCTAGCTACGATACAAGGCTAAGGAAGGTGAAAAGTTATGCTAGCAGGAGTAGGTAGCCAGACTACCTGTCAACACAAGGTCCTGAAGTTCGATGGCTGAGGTGTGACGCTCTAAGTGTAAGAAAATATCGTGGACTAGATATAATTGTTAAGCTAAAGCAGAGTGATGCAAGGCGGAAGAGACATTGAGCCGAGGCTATGCTAGCATGAACTGCAGGAGCAGGTAGCGGAAACTGCAACTCAAGATCCTGAGATCTGACTAATAGACTATGTTCATAAGCTAGGATATTACCTGGATGAGCACAACAAATACTTGGGAATTTGGCAAATGTCGAATTCGAACAGACAAGACGAAGCTTCTCAAGTTGTAATATTAATAATGAACAATCAAATGAAAAAGTTGAGATATTTCCTTGGATAGGGGAACTATCTGACCTGCTGGTAATGTTATGACAAGAAGTCAGGGAATTACCAAATTCTTTAGTAATTATCTTCTGGAAACCAAGAATGTATATGCAAAATGTTCATAGAATCTATGCAAAGACATTTCATTCTGGATCAAAAGTTGTGGACCAACCAACTGCCACTTCAGTGTTGAGTCATGCAGCTGCGGCTAAATATAATGAAATAAAGCACATTTTACCCCCCAAAATGCTGCGAAACAAAAGAACACCATTGAGCATTTTGATAATGGAGTCAAAACAACAGGTTAACAAAAATGCAGATGAAAATATTCTATTGATTATGTTAATAATCGATTATTATTAAGGCCATTCCTGGATTTTTTATCCAAGTTTTGAGAAAGATAACTAGCTAGTTAAATGTATTATTTCACCTTTCATTCATTTCCTATGCTCACGGCCTCCTATGCACAGAGCAGTTAACATTGTTGAAGGTTAAAAGATGACTTGTGTAGGTGCTTTAGTGTATCCGAACCTGCTGGCCATGTTCCATTCCAGGGCTGGGTTCTGCGAGTTCCTCTCACTCTCTGCTGATACACCACCTTTCATTCCCTCCTTCTCTGGCTTAAGTTGCTCCCAATGAGCTGTTCCAATGGTGATGGAATGGAGATCGACCTGGTACTGACGGTCCTCTACCTCTGAACCTGGGTCACGCAGGATGCCAAGGTTCAGTGCACGTCTGGGGGGAAGAGAAGGAAAAGGCTATTTGATTGGGTCAATAAAAATCATGTAGCATGCTAATAGTCCTAGAAAGACCAGGTCAGGCTGAGGCTTAGATCTTTGGGAAAGTGTACCTTGTTCACACCACATTGCAGGGAGTAGTGTCGTCACATTCAACAAGCATATGTTCATGTCCATGTATTAATTAATAATTAGTTCTTGCAGGAGTCACAATGGATCAGGGTGTCCTTGATGTACTCATTTACAATAAAGCACATGACCCAAGGAGTAAACTAGGTAGTCTATTACAGATTGCCATTCAAAAGGTCTTGGCCCAACAACGATTGACTTATTTTTTCCTTTTACCTGCTCAGTGGTTTAGTGCCACACAATTCTTACTAGAGGATTTATGACAAACAGGCCTCAGGTGGAATTATTTGCCTTTTATAAAGTTCTGATTCAGGCCAGATTATCATTACCAGTAAACAAAGGTTATGGCAATGGCTTCATAACACAGCAGTCTATTAGAGAGTGGTAATTAGTGTTGTGTCGTTCGTGAACGATTCGTTCATTTTGAACAAATCGTTACAAGGACTCTGGAGTAACGAGTCCTCTCAAAGAGTGATTCGTTCATTTTCTCGTGGCCGCGCATCGGGACTGTTGCATAGGCTGCTGCAGGTCACGTGGAAAATGATCCAAAGACTCGTATCCGGCAGATGAACGAATCACTGATCCGAAGACTCTGTTGGCAGAAGAACGAGTCACTGATCTGAAAACACGGTCGTGAGGTGAACGATTCGTTCATCTGCCGGGTACGAGTCTTTGGATCATTTTCCACGTGACCTCCATAGGCTCAGAAGAGGAAACAGATACCTCATTCCCTATCGCGGGACCGCTGTTAAAAAGCAGCCATGACTGACAGCTTTTGTGTGGCAGATCATATTTTTTTTAAGAAAACCTCCTCTATTATATACAGTAAAACATGACAGTTTGTATGGTTTTAAATTGTCATTTATAGTCACACTGGCATTTAATTATTCACGGGAAATAATTACACTGCACTAAACTGTAAGTGTAAATGTAAAGTGAAAATAACAAAACCAGTCATTATGACTTTTGAATAGGGCTGAACGATATGGGGAAATACTCTAATTGCGATTTCCCCCCCCCCAAATATTGCGATTAAGATTTTACTGCGATTCTTTTATTTTATCCTCTCTTTCCCCCCAAAAAAAACGTAATGAATGATTTGAATATGACCAACACAATATTAGATACTGTACAATATTCTTTCCCACATTTTTATTTAACTGCTCATTACAGAAACCAGAATAACAAATCGGTGTGCATTTAAGTAATTTAATCAAAGTCATTTTAAGTATAAACACAAGGCATGCACTTTTTAAAAAGTGTGTGCAAATTTACCATCTTGAGACATTTTTTTTTTAAATATAGGTGTCCTACTGCTCTCAAGTCAGTAACATTTCCAGTGTTGGGAAGGATACTTTCAAAACGTATTATGTTACAGAATGCAGAATACATGCCAAAAAATTGAATCTGTAACGTATTCCGTTACATTAACTAATCTGAGTAACGTATTCTAAATACTTGGATTATTCCACATTGAATTACATTTTATAAGTGTAGGAATGCGGCGTTGTTATAGTGAGTGGATCAGCAGCAGTTTAAGCTCTGTGTCCGCGGATGCGGCGGGCCAGCTGGATGTGCTGGCAGCGTGCGGATCAGCAGCTCCGTAGATGCCGTTCATGTCCGGGTGGACGTGCAGCGGTATGGAGGCGCCGGGCCGCAGCAGGAACAGCTGATCACCTCCGTCTCGCAGATGTGCATGTAGGTGACCGGGGGGCTCTGGAGCCCCGCCGCCCCGGAGCTCGGCTTGCTTTTCCGAGGAGCGATTTTCCCGTCCGCCGCCCGCACCGCGGTCACCGAGCTCGCTCTGTGTGGCCGACACGTTGGCCGAAGACTCTGTGGGCAGATGAACGAAACACGTCGGGAGTTGAACGATTCGTTCATCTGCCGGGTAAGAGTCTTTGGATCGTTTGCACCCCCCCCCCCCCCCCCGTTGAAACGAACGAATGACTCAAAAAGAGATTCGTTCATTCTAGTGAACGAGATTCAAAGAACCGACACGGTAAAAAGATCCGAACTTCCCATCACTAGTGGGAATCTTACGGACCCTCTTTTTTCTATTTCGGTCTTCAGAAACACAGGACTTCTACAGAATACACAAACTGAACCATGGTAAATAAGATGTCTCTGTCTCTGAACTTCAACAGTCAAGTGAGTAAAACTGTCCCATCGGTGGCAAGAAAAAATGATGTCATCTATTTTGCCGGTGAGAGACTAGATCCTGAAAAATTAACAAGGCAAAAGGAATAATCAAATTTCAACATCTGCATATGACATCAGGGCTTTTGGTTCATTATGATATGTTTATTTGTGCTGGTGAGTTCAAATGAGAGCTTAAATGGTATAAATAAGGGCTTAAAATGGCTACAGATGTAGTGGCAGCATGAGAAGTTTTATTTGTTTCTGCAACGTCAATGGTAATTTTCATATAGCGTTTCCTCTCCGTAGCCACACTGGAAACGCCTCTACCAGAGAGTGATGTTATGACAATAAGCACCAAGTACAAAAACAATGGCAATGGGAGATCAGAGGTGCATGACTGGATTTGTTGACATACAAACAAGTGAAACAGATCCTTAATCAACATTTGGAACCACATTTATCAACAGAGTATAATATAAATCAAACTTAGAGCCCTGTAAGTTTTGGGTGGGATGTGTCAGTCTAGATTCATTAGGGCTTTTGTAACAGTACCTCCATCACCCTCCCCAACCCCAAACTGTAATTTTCACATTAAACAAACCACAGTTACCTCATATGCTTTCCAAATTATCTCTTAACTTCAGCTTATTTAGGAGACTCTCTTACTCATAATCAACATTACATGGGAGTTTGCAGCCAAGTCGCTGCATTGCTGAGCAGCAGGGTCATCTCCAATGACATAAATAAATATGATAAACATTTGTCTTGGTCATGCAGCCAGTGGAAACCACTGTGATTTAATATCAAAAGACATATTTCAGCCAATCACAGGAAACGAGAGCTTCATTTTTGACAAATGAGGAAGGGAGGAATTTTTGAAGTTCCCTTTGGGATGCAATAATAATTGAAGCCAGATTTTCTTGTTGTATATGTGGGGGAAAACACTGGTGGTTTGACATATCTGATTGGTCATGTAAAGACCACACTGCTTGGTCTAGAGGAATCAGAAAACACCACGGGAAATTCATGCCACTCACTCTGCCCACCATATACATCAAATAAAAAATAAAAAAAAGGCAGGTGGACCACACCCTTCTGCTGAGTCTCTGGGTCTGCCATTACTAGACATCTGCCCGCCACTATCATGTGGTGACATGGTACATGATGACGTGCCTTCTCGGCTGTGGAAGCATAGGCGGTGGTGGGGGAGGCCTGGATTGTAGTTTGAAAAGGGAGATAAATTCTTGTACTTAGTTTTGCCCTTGTTCCTGAGCCAACCTTATTTTAATTGCAGGAAAAGACCACAGAAACATTATTTTTTATGAAAAAATTCTGCTATTTATGAAAATGGATCAAAACCCCTGAGAAAAAATGCTCTGTTTGATGGCTATTATAGTATGAAACATCTCTCCCTCTTCTGACACAATTTAAATCCAATTTGACTCGATTTGAAAAGTCACTGGGCTGATTTTGCATCAGTGCTGAAATATGAAGGCTCCAATCCAATCTTATTATGGCCCGAAGTAAAAGACTCCATCTAATTCAAGTCCCAAGTTCCTCAAGTGGAAAAAACACAAAATAGTAAAGACATGTCACTGTTATGTATCTAAAATGCAAAACTTGGAAAGAGAGATTCACTAGAACGTCATCGTGGAGTAAAAGGCACTGTGAGCACTTCCTCTGGAAGATGGACAGACAAATTTGCAAATAGGCAATTAATTGCACGTTACGTTCTTCTGTTTAGGATTCTTTGGATCTATGCATGTGCTGGGCAGGGCATCAGTCAAGATTTGTGCTATGAGACTGACTTGTAAGGAAGACTGAGTATTTAACCTGTTGCAGATTTGGGATTGTTTGGTGAAGTGGTCATCGAATTTGAGGATGAACCCTCTGGGCACACGAATAACACATCAGTTAATAATAAGTTAATAATTAGCTAATTAAGATAAACAACAAATAAGTTCATGGAGACTCACACAGCTGGTCCTTGCCATGGTGGTATTAGGTGTAACAAGTAAGGGATTTAGTTTGCTGCTGCACACAGCTGTGTTGAAATAACATACAGACTCTGAATATAAAACTTGCATGATAGGAGAGAATGATTTGTAAAAAGAAAAAGAAAATATAGTTTGTGTTATTGAGACAGAGCCATTGAGTAAATAAGAAAAAAACATTTGTTGAACAAGAGCGAAAGTGGAATCTTGTGAGAGCCTGATTACCATGCTGAGGTTTTGAAGGCTAACAGTGGTTCAAGGTTGTAAAACAAACCACAATGGGATCTGGTTGAGGTTCAGGGCTTGATGGTAAAAGTGTGGGAGCCGTGGGCTGTAATAAAGCCTCTTGCCGAGAGAATCCTGTGGGGCAGGGTGTCTCATGGCTCTTGCCTTTCATGGGCCTCCCACCTCCCCCTCTCAACCACACCCTCCACATCCCCTGGCCGAGGCCAGTGGGGCAGGAAGCACTGGGGTAATACCAAGTGCCGCTGGCCGTCACTCTGAAACCCGCAACCTGAACCCGCAACCCTTGAGCTGTTTTTCACTTCATTTCCATAACAATCACATGTAATATATGTCTACTTTCACGTACAACAGGGGAAGAAGTGGATGTAAATGCTACTGCTCTCTGTGTTAAACATACATACTGAGTAGAATTTCGTTGAAATCTCAGACTTCATTTGACCAAGTCAAGCTAAATAGATCGGTACAAAGTAGTGCTATTTTTACGAGTCACGAGTGTTCATATTCTTTTGATTTGCGCCGAGCCAAACTAATTTATAGTAGAACTGAAAGAACAAATGCCTCGGAAACACGAGAAAACAAGCTAGATGTGCCCTTGAAATATTTTTTCAAGGGCACACTTTTTCAAACGCTAAAGTAACATCCAAAAGGAGTGTTGTGTGAAACCAACATATATACTTACATTCTAAAAAAAGAAAATTAGGTTTTGATGTTCTTTCCCTGTGACTTGAAGTGTCATTAGCCAAACACCATTAGCATCCAGCAACTCTCCATGGTATTTCTGTTGTGGAGAGGCCAAAGCTTCGCATTGGCTTCTCAATCAGTTTACCATGAGTCCCAGTGGCTTAAAGTGGAGTCCCACTGGGCCTGTTTGTGTGCAGAGGTGGAATTCATAAGCATTATGATTCATGAAACTTGCAATTACTTAAGCACCCCGGCCTACGGTGGTCCACTCTGAATTGCCAGAAGTTCGGCAGCTTCTGAGATGTGGATTTATAACCCTAGTCAAGTCCAATTGCTGTTAATTTGCATCTACCAATTACAGTAATTAGGGTTTGGAATTTGATTGCTGAGCAGCCCTTTGAGTGAGAGGGGAAAATTATGTTGTGGAAGAAGGCAAGTCAGCAGAATAAGAGACTTGAGGACTTATATGCTGTTGCTACTAAAAAGAGTTTTGATGTCTGGAGCTTTTCTAAGGGAAGTAAAAAATACTAAATACAAAACAACAAAATATCCAAGACAAAAAGGTTGTTACAAAGATATACATACGAAAAGATAGATATTTCCTTCAGCTTCAACTGGTGAATTTCATGGAATTCACACATGCCAGAGACTATACAAATTACTGCTAATCCTTCATCATACTCAATGATTCATTGTGCAGTAAAAAAATTGTTTGCTACAATCAGATGCTGGATACCGACTCATTTATTAACACATTACATCAAAAAGTATTTTTTAAGCTATATAATATCACATATCGTTGGCGGAACATCAGTCAAAATGTTGAAACAACTCCAAACTTAGAAGTCACTCTCAAGTACTCTGCATCAGACTAACAGCACAGATGTTGTCCTCATCTCCACTGCTTCTGTTTTTAGCTTTTAACACACACATACGCACGCACTTTCACACGCATTCATGTACACACAAGGTCTGTATATCTTTAACTCTGTTCTCCTGCTTCAGCTTGCATGTCGCCATGCATGGAACATTCTTTGGAAACAGGGACAGTCTCTGACTTTTTAGGAGCACTGAGTACAGTAGGTAGATCTGTGAAGTATCTACACAGAAAAGCACCATGGATCCTCATTTGGGAAAACTGGAGTTGTGGCTGCTGCAGAAATCAGTGACAGGTTTGTGTGTGCATCTGTGTGTGCACTATATGTCTGTCTTAAATCCTCTATAGTAGACGCTTGTGAAGCTGCTGCGAATTACTACGAGTCATCTATGTGAGTGCGCGTCACCACAGACAAAGCTACCATTTTCCCTAAGAAAATGAATGGGTCAGTGCTTGTGAAATCACTTCCTCTGTTTGCAGTAACAGATCAGATGCTTCCTCCCTGCTGTGAAACTATAACACTGCTTTTATAAAACATGTCAGGCGGAGTTTTAGCAGCAAGTCCCTGATGTGGAGGTGTGAAGGGAATGCCTCGCTGACTTCCTCAGACCTCTGATTGAAACCAGATTTGTGTCCCCCCCCAAGCAATTTCAAAATTATGTAATCTTACCGCCATTTTGATTTGAAAGGCCTTATCTTTAACTAATTGCTAAACACATGAGTGGAGTAGATTATTCATAACTGGCTGCAGTGAGGAACATGGCAGGGGAGGTCAAGGATCTGGCTTGCCCTCATATGCAGTCATTTTCTTCAAGTTTAAGAAGAACAGACACATGCCTTAATACTACTTTAACTCTAACGAAAGTAAAATAATACTTTAGCTGGAGTCAAAATTGAAACCCTGTCCCTGTTGTCTTGCGATTATTCAATTAAATTATTTAGTCCTACTGATTCAGCTGTTTTTTGGTCCGCACTTATAATAACATTAATAATTATTTGTTTTACTGTTTAAATGTATGTACCAGTACTTTTCAACAATTTTGGCCATAACCCCAATAATTCCATGATAATGATACTCCTCATTATTCCCAAATCTTTTAAGAGGCATAAAAACACACATAAATACCAAAACTGTAAATGCATTATACATTAAAATATAATGCTTCGCATGTACAGGCACATGCAATAAAAATCCACGATATGAGTCTGAAACCAAGATGGTTACATTCTTCAGAGCATTCCTGTAGATTAACTTCGGCACATAAAGTGTTCAGTTCATGCTCTGGCGAGGAGGGTGTTTTATGGAGCTGTAAGATTAGACTCGATTTATGGAACCAACAGCAAGAGCCACTAGTGTTTTTTTACACTTGATATTGATTAAGCGTTTCAGTAATGCTAAGCTGGTTCACATTAATGTACATATGGACATTTGTTTATGTTTGAAGATGCTTATTTTTATCTGTGAGATGAAGGTCTTTGGCAGTGTACTTTGAAGTTGATTACAAGTTGTTTACAGCAATTGTTGAATTCTGACAAATGTTTGAAACAACAGAATTACATGTCAAGGTCTTATCCTTCGTTGGATAAAGAATGACAATTTTTAATGTATGCTACAGGTTTAGAAGACAGGCTGAACAAACATGTAATCAGATAGCTAAAACAGTAGGTCCTACTTGTACACGTTTGCCTTGACCTTAAACAACATTTAGTTCTAATTCAAATTTCCTTCCAGCAACAAAAGACAGAAGGAAACAAAATACAATGACTTGGTGCTGGAAGCTCCTACATAATAGAATTCAAAACGTATGTCTAAATCACAAGCTTTAAGGGGAGCCAGGCTGGACTTAAAGAATGTGAGAGCAGATGAGATGCTTGGTGCTGTCCAAGACTTCAGGAAAACAACCGCTTTCTCATGAGATAGTGTCCAAATGCTTTATATCAGCAAGGAAAAACAGCATAGAATAATTACAATAATCTGGGACACACATGCTTCCTACATCAGCTACTTTCTCCTCCTCTGTGAAGAACTGCAGAGCCAGTGTTTATAATTCGGAAGTGGATCTTGCATTTATCCATACCACAGTGTGTTTTTAAAAAGTGAAATTTCTGTATGAGAGGAGAGGGAGGGAAGAATGGATAAAAGGTAAAGAAATTGATTAGAATAGGACTTAAACAAAAAGACTAACTATATTTAAAATCAAGAAATGCAAATGTAGCAAAAACTCGAAGTAAAAGATGGAGATTAAGACTGTAGACTAAGATTAATATAACAAATCTGGGTCTGACAATGTGAACTGAAGTTAAATGTGTTAAGTAGAAACCTTCGGGGAAGTTATATGTAGTGAAACTAAGTTTTGAAACTTAAGTGTCTGTTTTTAAATCGTCTCTCGAAACTTACTTTTATTTGATTGTTTTTAGCTATTATTTATGTTTCTTATTTTAAAATTATATTCTATTATGTATCTCTTGCTTTGCTTTTAGATTATGTATTATATCACTTGTTGTGTTTGATTTTAGATATATATTACTATATTATTAGCCATATTTGATTTTAGATTACATTCCATTTCCATTTGTGAGGCATTTGTACAGTTTATTGCCATTCACCCATTCACACACACATTCATACAGTGCATCTATGAGCAGTCCTTCTTTTTCTGATAGGGGTAATTCAGTGTTCAGCATCTTGCCCTGGGACACTTTGACATGCAGATAGGGATAACTGGGATCAAATGCTGACCTTCTAGTTGGAGGTTACCACTCTACCGCTCAGCCACAGCCGCCGATCTCCAAATGCGCAAATGTGCTATATCAATAAAGTTATTGATATAAAATGTTGTTGTTTTTACAGCAAATATTTTGACTCACCATATTAGAAGAGCAAAGTTGCTACTGATAACATTAATAATTCATTTTTTTTTAAAGTGTCTGAATAAGCAATGGCAGCAGAAAAGTAAGCTCTTTTTTAATTTATAATTTCATGTCTGTTCTTTTTCTAATGTGACCTTTCAAAGATTTGGCTGAGTTATTCAAGAGCTACTTTGCTTAAAGATATTTAAAAATGATGTGGCTGCCATCATAACACCTATAACTGAATCAACAAACAGAGAAGCAAACAAACTATTTCCTCCAATTAAAATATCACAAAACATGTGAACACAAATCACCACCAATGATTGCTGTGACTGGCTCTGTTGTGTGAAATGTTAAGCATGTCATCACAACATAGCACTTCTTAAATTGTTAGTTAAATTAATCAAATGATTTGTGTTTAAGTCATCGGTTCCCAAACAGGGTTACACAAAGTGGTTCAGGGGGTACGCAGGGAATGTGCACGAAGTGTAAATCCCGCAGAGGAACGTGCTGCATGCACCGAGGATTACAGGAGACGGGTTGATTTAGCGTGGGCGTGCACCAGCTAGCAGTTTAAGACGAGCCGCGCGGCATCATGGGAGGTGAAGTTTTTCGGACGTGGCAAAGACAGTTGGCTTCACAGCAGAAGGAACTACAATTCCCACGCGAAACGAGGAAGTGTTATAGGCTGTATGTGTGCAAAAAAAAAATGAGGGAGTACAGAGCTGGAGATTGAATGTCTGACGTTTGGGAACCACTGGTTTAAGTGAAGCCAAAGCCGTCCTCACTTCCTGTATGGAAATATAGCAAAGATTATGACCAACAGGCGGAAACTTCACATGAAAAGTGGTTAGGTGTAACTAGAATCCCCTACAACCGTCAAAGAGGTTGATGAAACGGCTTCATATCAGGGAGCCTCATCAGGCCAGAGCTGGAATAAAGGCTGCGTTCAATCAGCCTCATCTTGAGCCTGTCATACTTTACATGTGGAATAACAGTGTTCTCAAGGAATAAGCCTGAGTCTGGATGTTTGGTGTATTTTCCTGGCACTGCACCTTGTTCCAATAAGGAGGAG
Organism: Platichthys flesus; assembly: GCF_949316205.1. Lineage (NCBI taxonomy): Eukaryota > Metazoa > Chordata > Actinopteri > Pleuronectiformes > Pleuronectidae > Platichthys > Platichthys flesus. Next base: position 1,259,504 of record NC_084955.1, read on the forward strand.
GGGCCATGCAGAATGTTAGAGACATAAAAAGGAGAGAAGCTAACAGAGATAAAGTCATAGAAAGTAACAGAGAGTAAAAAGAAGACTGTTACTGCAGTGAATGAGTGGAAAGGAAGATATTGCAATGAAAATTAATGAGGTGTGGAAGATAATCTTCATGTTGAATTCCACACTTTTGTTCCTTGTTTTCCACTCTCTTTAATACTTTATCTACACTTAATCTTCACATAATTCCCTCCCCATTATGTTTCAACTTATCTTTTAATTTTCTCCTCCAATCACTCCTCCCTCTGCTAATATCCTATTGCTTTTTCTACTCAAGTCAGTGTTTTGATGCAGTGACAAAACAGTGAGGAGGAAGTGGCCTTTGTGGGCCAGGCTCCTGACAAACCACTCAACACAATGCCAAAACTTCTGACTGCCATCCAAACAGCTGCAGGCACTGAGAACGTTTAATGGGGAAAAAAGCAAAGAGAAAGAAATGGAAAGAAAAAAGGGACAAACTAATAAAAGAAAACAAGCAAAACAGAGTTACAGCGCAGTCTGCACTGAGCTGGCAAATGGGCTGCATGGACCCTGGTTTTATTAGAAGGGACTGAGAGATGAAAACACGACAGCCCCCTGTGCCTCTGTGGAATAGACATGTATAACCCCTAGGTCTTTAAGGTATAAGGCTGCATGGAGAAAAACTGTGTCAGAAGGAAGGTAGGAAGGATGGAAAGAATGGAAGGACGGAAGGAAGGAAAGGAGAAAAGACGGAAAGAAGGAAAGAAGGAAAGAAGGAAAGAAGGAAAGAAGGAGAGAAGGAATGATGGAGGCAAGCAAGCAAAAAATGAAGGAATGAAGGATGGAAGCAAGCAAAGAAAGGAAGGAAGCAAGAAAAGAAGTAAATAAGAAAGGCAGGAATGAAGGAAGCCAGTAAGAAAGGATGGAAGAAAGTTAAAGAAGAAAGGAGGTAAGCAAGCATGTAGAAGGAAGCAAGCAATCATGCAAGGAAAGAGGGAGGGAAGGATAGGAGAAAGGAAGCAAACAAACAAGCAAGCAAGGGAGGAAGGAACGAAGGAGGGAAGGAACAAAGGAAGGAGGGAAGGAACGAACAAAGGAACGAAGGAATGAAGGAACGAAGGACCAAAGGAACGAAGGAACGAGTCTGAGTAGTGCTTCTGTTGAGCAGAAAATGTGTAGCAAAGAGTCCAGGTGTAAATAATTAGAGGAGATGGCACATCAAACAAGCCTGTGTTCAGCCTCTTTCCGGTAGCCCTGTTGGCAAGAAATGCTGAACAGCATCCTGTAAGCTGACCAGAGAGAGAGAGATGAGATGGAGCAACAAGGAGCAAAGTAAAGTGGGATGTGAAGAACAGAAGAGGGTAGATGTAGAAAAACATCCTGCAGAGGAGAGGGAGATTGGGAGACAGACCGGGGGTTGAGGAACATGGAAAGAAAGTGTACGAATAGAGGAGAAACAAGGAAGGGAGAAACAGGGCTGAGAAAAAGGGAGCACATAAAAAGAAGGGGGAGAAGCCAAGAGAGGCTAAAAAGGTAAGACAGGAAACAACATCCTGTGTGATTGAACGTGGGAGGAGAAAAGGAGAAGTGTGTTTTAGGGACACATGATGATTGAATCACACTGAGGAAAAATAAAAAACAGGGATACAAATGAGGAATTGAACTACAGGCCCGGTGGGTGGAGAGGAAGAGGAATTAATTAAAGGCAAAAGAAAATAAAGTCATGGCAGAAAGCATCATGGAGAGAGTAGATCAAACTATTTGTTGGGCTTCAAAGATACATTTTTTAGATTTTATATATAAAAGGGTAAAACCATGGTGTAGACAGATAATTGACCCTTGTAGTACCTGAAGGGGAAAATCACAGTATGCCGAATGTTACCTCAGATTTTTTCGTTTCCTCATTTACATGCAAAAGTCTTGTTGCAATGAGCATTGTCAGCATCAACTTGTGAAGTGTACCTGCATTTAACAGTTGTCACTAAAAGCAGTTTGTATCTGTATTTATGCCCCCCAGAAACGATAGACAGGACAGGGATGTTTACATATTGTGATTGTGTTTGTGTGTGTGTGTGTGTGTGTGTGTGTGTGTGTGTGTGTGTGAGACTGCATCACATCAGTTTGTGAACCTTCTCTCTCACGGTGCTAAATATCCTACATGTGCATGTCAGCTGGATCTCTCCCTCTGCCTTCTCTTTAAAACAAAAAACTTTTATGTGGCTTTAAAATACTAATAATATCAATCCATTACCAGGTTACACATTATGCAGGACCTGTGTGAACTGAGAGAAAAAAAGCTCCCTTCAAACTTTTCAATTGCCTTCTCATCTCAAGAGTTAATGGAAACCCATCAAGGGGCGCACAATGATTCTTTAAAAGCTGGATCCTCGTCATCAAGGAGGAATGGAGAGAAGTCTTGCCAACAGTTGGTCATTTAATTCAGCAGAAATATATGGTGAAAAGCATATTTGCTAAAGTTAATAATTTTTGCCCCGCTTATATGTGTGTAACCAGAGCCGTGCATGCGTGCAATGATAAAGTGACGGGTTGGGGTGTTGACTGGAGGTCTTATATGAGTGTGTATGTGTCTGTGTGTGTGTGTGAGTGTGTGTGAGTGTGGTAAGTTATGGAGAGAAGAAAGGGGACCACCAAAGTAGAGTTGTCTACATGGTGGATTCACATTTCCCTTTGTGGTTCTCTCAAACCTGTGGCTGAAGTAATATGACTGACATTCACACACGCACTCATACACACAATGTCTATAAATTACAATACTTACGGGTACTATAGAACCATATATGGGAACATGTAAGTACTAATTCTACTAACGTCTGTGTGTATAAGGAACCCCTACGATATGCAGTACGTTCATTATTAATAAAAAATAAATAAACAAGCAACCAGCGCTTGTGTTGCCCTCCGTCATTGCAGCGACATTTATAGAATCACTCTTATTTGACAAATTGCCTTCAAAGTAAAACCATATCAATTGTTTTGTTGCTGCATTACCTATATCGAGCTGAATAACAGAGCTTTATTATATATTATAAAATGTTAGGGTCAGTTGGGATTCGAACATGGGTCTCCCATGTAGTATATGGATTGCCTACCACTGAGCTACGAGGGGTGATGACTCAGATGCAGAGACAGACACAGACGATTTATTTGTAGGGATTCAAAAAAGGTTTCTTTACTTGGGTAAGGCAGAGGATTCCACACGGTTTGTACAGCAACTCAAAATACCTCCAGACAACTAAAAACAAAGTCTGGGCCATTTAACAGAGTAAACTAAGGATGTCCAAAAACAGGTAACAAAAAGATCTCAAGAACAAAAAAGGTTCAACACAGGAATAGTATCTAAAGCAGGTTCTCTGAGCAACTCACGTAACTTAACTCAAGGGTGTCAATTTCAAGACTGCAAACACAAAGAAGATCTACCTTCAAGTCTGTTTGGACCTCCTGCAGTTGTAATGTGCCTCATATTTCACAAGCATTAGGCAATGACAGCATTGTTTTCTCATGGCTCTCTTTCTTAAAGTAGACTTTTGTTCTTTCATACTTCAGCCTGATCTTCCGATTGCCTATGCTCTTGTTACATGTTCTACTGTATGACCTACTGATAACTGTAACTTGGCAGCAGACTACAGACCCCGACCACAATTACAAAAATATGTATATGACATTCTTAAAAAATGTTTTATGTATACATAACCTATGTATATGGGTTTATTTTTGCTGAAGAAATAGTACAATGCAAGGCCACACAAACAATTCTTTCTCTGAATGTAGTGATTCAGACTAGCTGTACATATCAACACATGGGTCAAGTACAGCAATTCTAAATAAATCCTGTGGAAAGAAACTAGTCAAAGTGGAGACACACTGACTAGTAACTATTTCCAGTATTCCTAAATTCCATCTTGCAGTCCACCTGGCCTTCCATACTGCAGTCTGAGTGGCCAGTGAGTGTCCCTGTCAGTACAATGACCGCTTCAAACAAACTAAACAGGATGCTAGAACATCAACATGTCAAGAGCAGGGAGAAAAGGAACTAAAACATCATAACGCACAAGGCTGGGGTCGGAGAAGGCACATACACAAAACATAGGCACATACACATGTACACACACACTAACGGACACCACACTTTGACAGGGTATGTGTGTGTTTTACATGCTACAGTTGAGCACAGAGCTTCCTAGGTTGGTGGTATGGGTGTATTCTTGGAAGCCTTGTATCCTGCTTCAGGATGAAACATTTACTCTCGCACCCATATAGGCCCACTCATTGAGGCTGAAGTCCTGAAGCCAGGTGGTCAACCCCTGGATCAGGCCCTTTTATGAGTACAGGACAGCTGAGGGGTGATCCCTCTTGCCTTTGTCAGCATGCACTCTGACTTGACTGAGAGCAGTGTGCCAAAACACAAGAGCAGTTTCCAGGAAGCTCTCAAGTACGTTCTGTCACCCTGAGTGCCACCAAATAAGGGATGAAAAACTGCCAGATGTCAAAAAAAAAAAAAAGACAAGGCAGTTGTTGGGAATTCATAGAGTGGGGGTGTTGGCTTTGCAATGGGAAGGGTTCACACGTGAAGGGAGTAACTGTAATACACAGATTTAGAGCTTGCTCACACAGCTTGAATGCGAGTACCATGAGGGACATATTGTTACCAAAATTAAAAAAGGTTTATTTTCTGGTAAGAATTAAAAGTTAATGTATACCTGCAGGTGGTGCAGGAGAAAACCAGACAATAATATGTATGGCCTAACCTTTAAGGATCATTAAGGATCAAATGTAATTATTGTTATCCACCCATTACATACAAATGTATCATATTAGCCTATGGGGGATGTCAAATTGAAAGTTACAAAATTATACATGTCCACATCAAATGTATTAGATATCTCTCCAAAAATGATGAAGTAATTTCAGGCTGTACCAAAGTGCTGGACCAGTGAACCCAAAGAACAACAGGCCAACATTGCATCCCAGACATCCACTGCACTTTGCGCCAAGAAAGAGAGGAAAATAATAAGTTGTGGTTTACTCGTTTGATTCCCCTCTATGCATACAAACGTCCATAAAAATGTAGAGCAGGCCCATGCTGAGGCTTTCTCTCTCCAAATCCCCTTAAACCTCTAACTGCAGGCAGAGGAATACAAGTGTTGTGGTGCAATCTTCTCAGAGAGCAGAGGGCCTGAGAATAACATCACAGAGGCCACAGATATTTATGGAATGAACCGCAGGCTGTACACAGAAGTCAGCAGACACCACAACAAAGCACACAATAAGCTGTATACAGCTCCCTTCTCATATACAGAACAAGAGACCAGTGGCTAAACACAAAGTGTAGAGGTCTGGTGAAGAGAGAGAGAGAGAGAGAGAGAGAGAGATGATATAATACAGAGCTAAATAAAAAGCAATCACGAAGTACTGAGACCTCTGCTTTTTGCACACTGTATTTAATGTACTTAAAAATGTATTCCTGCCCATCAATTTACACTCATTAACCAGTGGTCAGATTCCATTTCATAATTCACTCTAGACAGAAACTGAGCCACGAAGTCCAAGAAACACTTGGTCTGTAGGAAAAACTTGGGCGTCCAGCCAGACGTAATGCCCAGACAAGAAGGGACTTGGTCAGGGAAGTGACCAATAATTCGACACTCCACTGAAAACAATCTCAGAAGCACATTATCAATCAGACCTTTATGATAGAGTGGTCGGTAGCCACTTTGAGTAAAAGGCACTTGACATTTGGTTATGTTTACCAAATGGCATTTAAAAGACTTTGAAAGAATGAGGAAAAAGATCATCCGGTCTGACAAGAGAAAAAATTAACCACTATGGCAGACTACAAACACTATGTCTGGTAAATCAGGTACTGCTTATTGTCTGGCTAATATGATCCCTATAGTGAAGAATATTGGAGGCAGCATCATGAGGGTGCTTGTCAGAAATGCAATGCAGCCTAACACAGAGAGTTTCTTGAAGAAATCCTGCTGTGGATTTTAGTTGACCGGAGACTAGGTTGATGTTTTAACTTTCAATATGATAATAACCCAAAGCATATAGCCAATATGTATGGGGCTTTAGGACAAGTATCTGCTGTCCTTGAGAGGCCCAGTCGAAGTCCAAACCCATTCAATCTGTCAGAGCTTAAATAGATCGCTCAGGAAGAACGGGTTAAACTAGGTGTACATAGCTTGTTGAGAGTCACCCAAGAAAACTCCAAGCCGTAATCGTTGCAGAAGGGGCAAGTATTAAAAGTAAATATAGATTTTCAAAACATTTGCAAAAATTACCTGTAGATCCTGTTTTTACTTTGTCATTGTTGATTATTGAGTGTATTAATGGGCATACATTAATGTTAAAAGTCCGTATTTATAAAGCACTTTTCTAGTCTTGATGACGACTCAAAGCGCTTTAAAGTACAGTTTTAAATTCACCCATTCACATCATTCATACAGTGCATCTATGGGCAGCACTTTTTCAATGAGGGGTAATTCGGGGTTCATTATCTTGCCCAAGGACATGCAGGTGTGGAAGACTGCGATCAAACTTATGACCAAACCACTGACCATCCAGAGCCAAAAATCTATTTGAAATTAAATCTACAGCACAGTATTTACATTCGTTTTACATGTAATAATAAATTCATATTAGTTGGACAAAAGACGGATGTCAGCCTAGATAATGTGGAGTACACTCTTAAGAAAACAGATGAAGACACTGGTAGGCTTGACTGAACACAGCAGCCAGGTTCAAAGATCAACTGGTCATCCACTAACTTTAATCTGGTTTCCTCTGTTATGCTCTAGTACAGTGGTTCTCAACCTTTTTTCAGTGACGTACCCCCTTCGAAGAAAAAATTCTGAAGAGTACCCCCTAACCAGCACAAAGCCTTTTTGGTTGAAAGAAAGATGTAATGTGATTTATTAAGCCTTGTAACTAGACACATTCAAATTTAAAACTCCATCAATGTCCATAACATTGCTCATTTGTAGTGGTCTCTCTTGAACTATTTCGAAATAAAAAGATATAAAAATAACTAAAGACTTTTATTATTATCTCAATATAAATAAAGATTTGTGCACCTCAATATAATTATCAACTTAAAGTGACCTCTTTTGGAAACATAATAAAGATATGTTCTCAAACTGAACTCAAGAACTTAAATATAGTTTTATATAAAAGATTAGCTCAAAACATATTTTTTTTAATATTTATCATCTTAAAATATCTTCTTTAAGGATCGAAAAGAATGCTGACAGGTAGCTTGTTTCCGTTTGCTTCGGGGAGGCTTTTTGCATTGTGTCTTGAGATGACCTGAATTCAGAAAGTTTCCTCTTAAAAAACTCATGTTGGTTTACCAACATGACTTTCATGCTTTGTCTTGAGATACCGCTGAAGATGTGGTGGCTTAATGCCACTGTTGGCTAATCTCTCCCCACAGAAAAAACAAAAAGTGTAAATAACCCAATCTATGTTATTTTGTTTATATTGTTGAAGCGTCTTTCTGTTATTTTATTGTGAAATATTTGCTCACTTTAAAGTCATACAATTTCATTTCCGCTTTTGTATTACATGCTTTTATTTTGAAAGGGTACCGGTAGAGACGCGGACTTCTTGTTATGAATCATTAACTTCACTTTTACGTTTTAGCGCCCCTCCGAAGAGGCACAAGCTCTCACGGTGTTGTTTAGGGAAGGCTCTCTGCTCTGGTTTCGCCTTCTTTGGTACTTGTCCCTCTGTGTTTCAGCAGCATTGCTGCTGCACTTCAACTCGACTGTTGATGTTTTCAAGGCAGGTGATGACAGGTGATGACAGGTGGCGTGTGCCAGGTTGGGTCAAACCATCGGTATGGGGGAGACTCCGATTTTTTAGGATAATTAAATTGAAAAGCCTACTGAATATACAATTTTGTTCATGAACTTACACTTATATTTTATTGAATATTTGTTAAATAACTATTTTTCAAGGATTTTTGAATGGATGCTAATTTTAAATATATAAAAAAAAAATCTCAAGTACCCCCTGGAATACCTTCAAGTACCCCCAGGGGTACGCGTACCCCCATTTGAGAATCACTGCTCTAGTAACACTAGCTCCACTAACCTGTAAACTAAGTCTTCCCATCTCTCTTTAATCTTTCAGGGAAAATGGGATAAACAGCCTGCATGATATGTTTACTGTGTCAACTGGGAGACATAAAAGTATATCAATCACAATGGTTCCCATAGAAAAGAAAGAGAAATATCACTTAACGATGGGGGAAATAATCAACCTTAAACGACAGTATTCAGTGCAGAGTCTAAACTTCCTAAACACATTGTCTTAGAATTGTTTCAACATAAGCCCTTATGAATTGAATTTCCAGTCTCATCAGTCAGCTCTGTGCAGCCTTTCCTGTCTGAATTAAAACATAAATTCCAGAGCAAACTTTAATAAAAAGAGGCGTATGATTTACTCTGTGTTACAGCTATCCCCATTTTAAAACAATTTCATGTTGCATTAATCCTGATTGTCAAGGCAATGTGAAATATATCCTCTGCGTTTACCAGCAACAGGTGTTTCATTTGCTGGACTGACAAAAAGCAATGTTTATTCTGGCTGACCCTCAATCATTGCTTATTTTATCTTCTTTCTCCCGAGAGAAAAGGAATAACATGGGCGTACATCTAAAGTATGAGAGTAGAAGAAAGGATTAAAAGAAAGGCATAGAAACAAGCGGAGCTAAATGATTTACAAGTGACGAAGAAAGGTCTATTGCTAATCATCTCAACCACAAGTCTCGCTGTTTACGAGGCACAAACTGAGCACAGTACGAATGAAGCACAGGCTTTACTTCACACTATTAGCCACTTTACCTCTGTTTGACTGCTGGGTGGGTCTGTTATAAGGCTCTTCTGTTGTTTGGCTCTGGTTCAACACATTTTCATGGCTCAGTGCCATTTCCAGTTTTCTGTCCTAATAGCTTAGATTGACAACTGCATTATGATGATTGAACATTTGTCTTTAACACAATAAAACAAGACTCTTTAGGACAAACATGTTGTATCAAAAGGGACTTCTTGAAAAAACTGGTATTTATATCAGAGTCATGAGAGGTGCAGTAATAGCATCAATATACATAAATCAACTAAAAGATCAGAAGAGCAAGTTCACCAAAAAAGGACCAATGCAATTAAAGAGATTTACTCAGTCGGTTTGGTTTTGCCCACAGTTCTGTGTTAATGACACACTGCCATATTTTCACAAAAAGACAAAATTTAGAATAGCGAGAGGGTAGACTATATGGAATTAAGATCTTCTGATTATATTTTTAAAGCCTGAAAGTAAAGACAGAAATAGATAAAGAGAGCGTTATTTCAAATGGACCATGTTTGGCTGGGTAATCCCTGCAGACAACATCTTAACTGCATAATGTTACACTGCGTAGTGTACACAGTGCTTCAAGTGCACAGTGCATATGAATACTTGAAGCACTGTGTACTAATACACTATGCCAGCAGATAGTTATTTCCAACATAACTTCTTTAAGCTATACTATTACAAAACTTATTTCTGGTCCATCCAAAATGTTCACTTAGGAATGTGGCTCTTCCTTTATGCTGCTCTGCAAAGGCAGTTTAAAAGAATCACATTAAAGTCGTCTTTTATGCTCTTGATACAGATATAACCACAATTGCCATCACTGCCTCAGAGAAGAGTTTATCATTAAACCTGCTCGGCAGCTAGGGGAGTTTTTAAACCAACTCCTAAATCAGAGTATAAGTGTAGGTCCTGGGTGTCACTGTGTGTGGCCCAAGCAGCTCTTCTCCTCCACTGCAGCAGCGAAGCTAAGCCGGCACACTTTTCACTGGTGTAAACAAACGGGGAAATGGGGTACTTGGCAGCCGACTAAAGTGAGTGATGAGGCAAGTGTGCACTGAAGCATCTAATGAATCATTTGCTGGGAACTTTGGGTTTTATGAGGAAAAGAAAGAATAGGAGAAAGACATGACAGAAGGAGACCAGCTGAAGAGTATATACAAAAGAATGGCATTACATATTTAAAGAAAATAAAGAAAGAGAGCTGCAGCTGTCACACAGACGCCTGAGAGGATCATTCATAGTTTTCCCCCCAATGTGAGGACAAGAGATATTAATGAATAAAACTCATAGGGTCTCCTAATCCTACCACTAGCACAACAGCAGCAGCTGTATGTGAACCCCAGTGACCGCTGGTGAATTTACTGAGGTGTCTGTTGATGCTGTGACAGGTTTGCACCTTTGAACAGACATGATGTGCTGAAGGTCTTTAAGTAGCTTTGTTCTACACCCTGCATTCACCCCTCATTCACTTCTAATGCCTCAATTTAATAAAAATGGAAGTGCTACCTCTGCTTCTACTACTGAATAAATAAACCTGACTAAAAACCAGTTAGATTTGTATTTATTATGGAACAGATCTAATGTCTTGTAACTCTTTAACTAAATTGCCCATTACAGCCGACTGTTCCAAGAAGTGAACCCAACAATTGTTTTACATAATTTCCATATGGTTAAATGTTTATGGTGATATATTGGGAATAAGTTGTGTGTGCAAGTCATAATTAGTGGTAATATGTCATGAAAGCCACTTCTGAAACCTGCATCATTTTAGTACAATGATTATTTAGGGAAACAGAGAGGAAAAGCCAGAGTGGAAGGAAATAACAAATACATGAAAAAAAGGAAAGAAAGAGATTGAAGCATGGAGACGAGCTGTTCAGACCTTCAGGGAGAAGGGTACAAAGGAATTAGACACAAATAGGAGTAGGATGAAACATCACATGAAACATTAAAAAAGAAAGATAGGGGGAAGGAAGGGGGAGGAAATAAAGCTAGAAATAAGGAATAGAAGAAAGAAATATATCAGTGGGTTATGAAGATTCGAAAAAAAAAACATAGGATGAGGAAACAATGTAGGGAGAGAAAAGAGGGATGTACAAAAAGGCTACACCAAGAACAGTCATACTTTGGAGTATTTGAAGTGTTTTAGAAAAACACCAAGGAGGAGGGAGTGAAATAGAGACCATTGATACAACCACATCATGTTGACTTGGCGCTGCATCACCACTGACACAGCAGCCTCATCCGCTGTTACCAGGGCTGTTAAGCAGGCATATGCATCAAAACTAAAAAACTACAACCATATTTTGCAGCAGTGGGATGCTCCGCAAGGCTCTCCTTTGACAGAACATGAGGTAACTTGAGGAAGTGATGGAATTTAGAGCTGTGTCATCTAGGTGTGGGTATGTTGGGAAATAAGCAAATTATTTTAAGATACAAACACAAGCACACACATACACGGAGAATCGTGCACTCAGTTAACAAAAATGCCTTTATTTAAATGAGGATAGTTTTATGGATAATACTCCAATCATTTGTTAGATAAAACTCTTTTGCTCACAAATTAATCAGGACAGCCAAATCAAAATTTCGTACATGTTCGAACATTAACATTAAAAGGCCATGCGTAGGAGTGAATGCATTTTTAAGATTGTTTGAAATCCCCCTTCCATCAGTGAGTGTTTATTCTGTACATTTTTTAAACATGCAATCTGTCAATCAAACTCATTTTATGCAATTGTTGCCCGAGTTTGCGAGTGAGCAGGATTTGAATTCCTATCACCTGCCCTATTTTCAAAGTCTAAACTACTTTCCTTCATTTTATGACAAAGGAGTAATCCTTTTTTGAGTCCTTCATCAGTCTCATTATAGTATTGCATTAGGGCATTAAAGCGTCATAGTAATTATAATAGTAATGTACCTAACATCTATATGAACTACATATTAACTTAGTATTTGTATATTAACCTGTTATATATTTCCAGCTTAAATAACAACTACAGCAATAATATAATTTTTTATAGAGACACATTTCTTACTGTTGATTATAAACCGTATTATACTGTCATAAGTTATGCCTATTTAGCATTTATTGATTGAAGTTATTGCAGTTTAAATCAATTTTAGGCCATGATATCGGCAAATACATAAACTTTTTTAACCCCTCAGAGAAATAACATGAATGTTGGCCCCTATAGGGAAACTCAATCTTCTTGTGGTATTTGTAAGAGTGGTCCTCTTTCGCCCCAGCCCACGAGAAGCTTTCAATTAAGTGTTCCATGAGTGAAAAAAATTCTCACTGGAAAAACCAGGAGGGACAGAGAGACAATGAAAGAAAATAGGAGTGGGGAGTAAAAGATCTGTGAGATTTTGCAGCGGGCCCAAAACCACAAGAAAGTCAGGGCTGAATGCATATTGGACATTCCCTGGGCCGACTCTCATGTACTTGGAAAAAGCCGACTTTTTCAAGACAGGAAAATGATTTCAGCTGTGTAAATTGACAGTGGCCTTGTAGCTGAAGATGAAGAGGGAGAAAGAGGGGAAGCGTGAAGCACTGTGTCATAATTCCTGCTTGGTTAAGAGGCCCCTGGGGACCTTCTCCTTCAGGGAAACGAAATTTAACATCATATGATCAAATGAAGCTGTGTTAATTGTTACCAATTGAATCTGGAGGGGAATATCAACTTATTTCTACAGCTTTACAGTCAAACTGGTTTATTTTGAATTCTTTGAAGACATACATCTACACTGCATTATAAATACACAGTGTACCCGAAACATGTTAAGGCTGAAAGGGAAGTTGGGAAGGTTTGAAGGGTTTGTAGAAGACTTTCAAGATATGCTCAGGATATTAACACATGCTTGCTATTTTATCCTTCACTCTACCCAGGGTGTTATTACAGTTAACCCTGGACAATGTGAGGTAATCATTTCATGTATAGAATACAGAGATGGCAGACCTGCTTAGGTCAGTCATTCGCTTTTGAGAATGTGTGGTTATTAGTGGTGAGCTTTAAGCAGAATTGCAACAAATGTCTAGAAGGCGTGAAAGACACTATTCATTTCTATTGCTTCATTTGGTTACAGGGAGGGCTTTTGAATCATGTGACTCATCCGAAATTGGAGGGCAGATGTGAACAGGGAAGGTGGTGAGATAATGCATGGTTAGGAACGGAAGAATGAACACAGAGAGCGGTCGGACATAATTCCTGGGTTTCACTGCAGAGAGGGAAGTGGTGGTTTTTGGCTTCTGTGTGCAGAGTTTAAGGGGGTGAATGAATGTGGGTTTATTTGTACACATGACCATGTCTGCTGTTAGTGTTTGTGAGAGATAATACATTATGTATTTTGTGTACATTTTGCATGTAGAGTATTTGGACTGAGTGTGGGCAAGTTTTTTGTTTGCAAATGCACATGTGCTTGACTGTGTTAACTGCATGCCTGTGTATGTCTAGAAGGCTACACAGTGGTATGTGTGTTCAGGTCAGGGCTGAGCATCTTGTGAAGCAATCTACTTGGACACCAGAATCACAGAGCCAACAATATTACTGGCCAGTATGGGGTAAAATTGCATGACTGGTCTAACAGTTTTTTTTTTTTGTAAAATTCTGAGAGAAACTCAAGCTTAATTTTGATGCCTACAAGATCACCATTTATCATCTGAGATGATAATAACATGGCAAACATGTCAACAAGATAAATGTAGGCAAAGTTTCCATGGTGATGTAGAAGTTAGCTGTGCTAACTTCTACCAAAACAAACAACAAACATTTCAGTGCAGTACACTTTGTGAAACTAGAGGGGATTACAAATTACCAACCAAAAGTCCCTGCAAAACTGTAGCTATGGTTACCGATCAATACCTTCCTTTCTCCAGTACATCAAATGAGTAAATGAAAGACTGAGAGGAAGACATCTTGGGTACTCTGGGAGAAATCTGGACATGGTTGGAAAGAGTGTGGTAGTTCTCTCAGTCTTGCCTTGTTGGTTACACATTGCCCGTAGGCCTAGATCCCATCTGCCTCCCTGCTCTATACACTCTCTCTACATATGACACTTCCACTAACTGAAGGCAGAAATAACGTCTAAAGTGGCCTCTTGTCTCCTTTTGTTGTCCACCTTCCTTTCTTCTTTTTCTGCATTTTACATCTTGTGTCAGCTCACTTGCAGCTGCACAAAGCATTAGGCACCACTTTTATCTCCCTCATTACATGTGTTTGCCAGCTCCATATCTGCCCATTCACACAACTGCTCCCTCTCTCTCTAACACACACTGTTGGGCTGCGGTTTAGAGGCAGTTATGACACAATCCAGATTCTTTTAGTTGCCTATAGTAGGGAAATGTGTTTTGCACTGAACTATTTCTCTCAGAAGTCTAGATTTTCCCTGCCGAGCAGCTTTGATCCACATGGCATGGGAGGCTTGTGTCAACAGTTTTGTGTTTCAGCTGTAGGGCCCAGCAGTGCCCCAAGGTGTCACTCAATGCACTCTGTCATTACAGGGGCACCTTAGCCACAATGCAGCGCTGTCAATTGTTGTACCCCGAAAATCTCCCATGAGACAGCAAATATCATGAAGGAATGAACGTGCACCCATGTACAGGCACATAGACACCAAAAGTTTTCTGGAGTGTGATTGAGGCTAGACAAACTTTAGTGGCACTCTTAATGAACTGTGGTCACAAGTTTGTTGTTGTTCTTATACAACCAGTCAGCGTTGTGCGCAATTTCGAAGCACAATGTGAAAAAGCTATGCAGGTGTGATGTGATTTAAGATAGATTTCAGTGTGATGAGGTTTCAAATATGACACTAATGATGTAAAACATCACCTTGTATTAGAGACATAGGACAAACATATAGTATAAGCTATCATAAGTAAACACAGGAGAAGGTAGTAGTAGTAGTAGTAGAAAAGTTGTAAAAAAAGGTTTAAATAATATAATTATTAATATGCTATGCAAGGGATATTATTTGCATCTGTGGAACTTTAATGTTTTGCATCAATTTAGAAATTAATTACATGGCTTAATAGTTAAGTGTGATGAAATATACATCATTTTAAAACTAAATACTAAATGTATCCCTTTAACAGAGCCTTAAATCCACATTTTTCCTCATTTAAATATATATTTACCAGTCAACCACAAAGACAAATGTCTCACAAGTTTCAGTGAAAGGAAAACATGTCTTACTGGTAGATGTCTTTTCGCAGCACAGTGCGGGTCAGTGGGTTATCGGCCTGAGGAGCCATGCTGAGGGAACCCATCTTTAACACCAGGGTGTCCTCTTGTTTCACTTGGAGATCTACAGAGAGAGAAACATAGACACACACACATACAGCATTTTTAATAACGTCTTTCATGAATTACTAAAAAATTATTATATTGGCTAATGTGTTCACTGTATCTTACATGGACTTAAAAGTGCAGCCTTACCACCATTAGTCTTCACAATTCTAAATGAATAAATACATTTGCTACAATTATTTTAGATTCTGTAGGAGTGTATATAACTGTGGTTGTTTCTTCACAGCCTCAGATATTTATTTTTGCAAATGTCTCGGAAAATACCAAAACAATATGGTTGGTCTGCTATGTCTTCTCAACCATGACAGGGACTTCTTATAAATATCCCACAGTCTTGAAAACACAGCCTGTGACATAATGTTGTCCTATTGTTGTTAAATGTTACAATAGGTAAACAAGTGTAATTCCAAACGAGACAAGTAATTGTCTGACCTGATTCTGGATCTTTGTCTTGTACTCCAGGACAGAAGACCCTTATCACACTGGTGTTGATGTACATGAGAGGTAAACAACGAGAAGTCAGCATGTGGCTTCTCATTGGCTGGCCAGCAGACTTCCCACACTCTCTGTAGCGTCTTGGCACCCTTGCCTACAAAGACATGAAATCAAAAGTATATGTCATTTCAAAGGATCTTAACCATAAGCTTTGTTGTTTTTTTGGCTGGTTCAAATAAGGAAATGAATCCTGATCATGGAAAAAACTAATAAAATACATTAAACAATTTCACTAAGGCAAGAAAATAAAAAATAAAAACATTTCCTTCCAGCAGTTACGTCGTTTTTAGAACCAACAGTCTTTTCTACCTGGAGAACCCCTGCAACAGTAGCCAGTAATGGACAGGAGAGCACAACATCAAAAGGCTGGGCTGTCAGCAGTATTTCTCTGAGGAACTGAGGTGAGCTGTCGGCCAGTGGATCGCTGGTCAATCGCTGGCTGGCAGTAGTCCCACTACTGCGTGTCGGCCGCTCAGACCGAGTGGTGAGTTTGTGACGGACATTTTTGGTGACAGCCTGAGTGTAGGTGATTGACAGGAAGCCATGTTGCTGGTGAGAGCCCTCCAGGACTTTGGATGCCGTCTGACCAGTGGTGAGACAGGACAAATCACACACATGAATTTTCAACACATACAGCAAAAACCTCAACTGTTCAGTGTTAATTTTGTCTGATTTCTGTGATGATAGTTAAGCTTGGCTAAAAAAAATCTCTATATTTAACATTACTATTCAAATCATGATACAGATCCTTTTGGTAGATCTAGAAATTTATTCTTAGCAATGCCCTATTTAAAATTTGGAATTTCGAAGGCCAGGTTTAGCTGTACCACTTGCATTTTAGTAGAATTTAACCTTAGAACTCAGCCAAAATAAAAAAGACACACCCTCTGTGTATTACTTTAAAAAGTAAAGTTGAAGTAACTTGCTATACAGGAGGGCTTCAGACAATATATTCATTTTCTTTGCAGTAATTTAGATTGGATCAAGGCATCAATCCCTTTAATACAGGGTATTAATGGAGATGCAGCTGTTTTCTTAGGCTGAATTGTTCAGAGTTAAGTTAGTTAAGTATCATTTAAATACCCATTAAAAGACATCCATTCACACATCACTGTGTGATCAAAAAGAAGGTAGATTTGTTTGGGGGTAAAACCTGCAAAACATCCATTAACAGTGGGCTTACTACCTGTCGAAAAATGAAACTATTAACTGAAAAATTGCTCAAAGTATAAAATAATGAGTTCATTGGGAAACATACTTGTAAAAAGTTAAACATTTAAAAAATGTTTGAATTCAATTTAGAGCAATTGTGTCTCAAATATCTCTGAGGATCAAACATCCCTTTTATTTTAGGCCACTGTTGATGGAGGATATGCAGGATCAACTAAAAATAACTAGTGGAATCTTACAGGAGGGAAAAAGCCAGAGAAGTGGCTGAAAGATTCTTGCTTGCTGACGGGTCTGACCAACACAGTGCGTCTGTTCAGCTTGTCAGTGCAAGAGAGGACCACTCCTCCACAGCTGCCTGAGCTCCGAACACCATCCTCCATACTGGAGGCAAGGAGAGGGAAAGAGGAGGAAGAGAAAACAGAAGTAGAGAGGAGCAGAGATGACAAAAAGACACGGGAAAGGGGAGAAAAGGAAGAAAAGCATGACACATGGAAGAGTTTTTGGAAAAATTAATGACAGAATAAATTAAAAAGTGAGGATTGGTCTCATACTATCCAGCACAAATAACACTAGAAAATGTGTTTGATTCTAGGGTGACAAGTGTTTTTTAATAAAGAAAAAAATCCATTTTAGACAAGATTTAAAAAAAGTTGTTTAATTGTGTTGATTGTGTAATTCAAGAGCGTAACTAGTTGAACAATGTCCAACACAAATTTCATTTGTTAGGTACCAGTATAAGACCATCTCCACAATAAGATTTCTTCAAAAAGAGAATGGAGGCCTATGTCAAGGTCTCCTGCCACAACCCCAGTGAGGTCCAAAAGACTAAAGACCCCTTTCCCAGTATTGGTTTAAGTTTTGGATCCAACAGATAAGACACAAACGCACACGAGTGGATGTCACCCAATTTTCTTTGCTTGATTATTTAGCCAATCAGAGCCACTGGAGAGACAGGGGTATGACCCTTTGTATTTATATTTTTCCCATTTTCCTCAAAATTATAAGGTATGGTATTAAGGTTTAAGTACACAGACTTATAGCCAAAACCTGTGTTTCCTTATCATGACCTCATCTGTTTTCCTGTCTGTCCAGTATCAGAAGAGATGAGTGATCTTGATTAGGAACAGCAGAATGGCAGAGGCACTGTATAAAGAAGCCTAAGGCTGCTATTGCTGCTGGGACACAGGCAGAAGCCTCACCGCGGCTGTCTCCTTGCACTGTAGAATGAGTCCTTCACAGTGGCCTGAGTGCCTTTCATGCCCTGGCCTAGAGAGACACACACGGCCAAACTTTAATCGGGCATCTGGGACTATTAATGCTGCAGTTACAGTTCCTGATAATATCTATTTAATGGCAACAGTACTTAAAAAGTTACATTTAGATAAGTTAACCACAGACTGATACTGACATTCTTATCGAAGTTTCACAGCCTAGTGGCATGCATCAAATTCAGCATAAAATAACAGTTTCCTTTCTAATTGAGACAATTCTTTGAGATGGTGATAACATGTGTTTTAGTTCAATAATGTAAAGTTATGATTTGTAACATTAGATTTCTATAAGTGTTCATCTAAGCAGAGAGCACCTGTAAAGAAAAAATGAAATGAAGTTAATGAAAACAGACACAATAACTCACTCAGCAGTACCACAAAAACATAAAACATACTTTTTATAAAACACACACACACACACACACACACACACACACACACACACGCACACACACAAGCAGAGGTGTATAAAGTACTTGAAAGCCATACTTGAGTCAAAGTACAGATATCTCACCTTAAAAGTAAAAGTCACCCGTCAGAAAATGTCTTAAAGTAGCTCATATTAAATGTACTTAAGTATCAAAAGTAGCTGGTCTTGAAATGTAATTAAGTATCAAAAGTAAAAG
Source organism: Platichthys flesus (assembly GCF_949316205.1). Lineage (NCBI taxonomy): Eukaryota > Metazoa > Chordata > Actinopteri > Pleuronectiformes > Pleuronectidae > Platichthys > Platichthys flesus. The sequence continues at coordinate 1,278,251 of NC_084955.1, forward strand.
TTAAGTGCTTTTTAAAGTAAGCCTATAAAGACACAAAACAACCCAAAATCATTCTCTTCAGGATTTATTTCAACTGACTAAAAACAATATGCATATAATGTAGAATTTTAGAATTTTGGAACCCCAGATGCTGAGGTTCAACTAGTATTGGGCTAGTGCATCTGATCTTCACAGCAGAATAAACAAGTGCCTGTTGTGTCTACCTAAGAACACTAATAGACCCCAGTATAACCACTGAAAAAATCTGTAAATAACACTAAACATGGACCTTTCATCTGTATCATGAATGATACACAATGCCCCTTATGATAACTCAGCGAAGGGAAACAAGATCTAGGCACACAAAATAAGATAATCATAAAGACTGAACTGAACCGAGCTCCTGCATGAGCACCTGGATAATTCTAAAGGGAATAAATGGATGGGGAATGTGCTCGCGTTGATTAAGTCCCTGCCCTTTGTTCACACATCGCTACTACCCATTGGATGGTTTAGTGAGGTCCTCGGATCGGCCCTGCCAGAGTCGGTCAGAGGGGGGATTATAACCGGTACAGCCTGCTCGACCCCGGTCGACCAAAGTAGCCCATCCAACCTCCGGACACTTTGATTCCCCCCTTCCCTCGTCATTACTCCTCAACAGAGAATTACAAGTTCAGTGAGTGAGGAGTGGGCTTAGTTGTGAGCATGCATGTTTTGCATGTATCATTTTCTGGTGTTTGAACTTTATGTTAGATATTTCTGTGTCTATGTGAATATTTCTGTAATCTCACCACTTGGCTGTAACAGTAACTAATACATATGGACCCCCCACCAGTTCATAATTCCTCTCTTCTCTCTTTGCTCCCATCGATGCAACCCTTCGCTCCCAGCCATTTGCAAAACAGCTGGAAGACATCAAATTCAAAATGTGTGTGATGCTCCTTGGCGCGACTAAAAGGTGAACTGTCACCGAAGCCCCTCTCTCTGGGTAGGGTGGGGATCGTCCCTGCATTTCAGAATCGGTAATGGTACAACTTTTCGCAAGATCTGCCTAAAATATGAAGGAGAAGAAGTTATTGAAAGTTTGGAAAACCAGAACTTCCAACATGATAGGAAACCCACAGAGTTTAATATCCAATCACTCCCTCGCAACCTTATCGCATTTTAATTTACAACCTCTGCTCCATGCATATATATATATATATTGTATTTATCAATTCCTTTGTCAATTTACTACCCTCATTTACTCCTTTACTGTCCTCCTATTTTTTATACAACAGGGCATTCATTTACCTCCAATATTTGTCACCTCTATCTAACTTTCCATTTATTTACCAAAAGTGAGATAGCTAAGGCTAAACTAAACATTTTGTCTGTCAGGTTTGATTTAATCGGACCCATTGCACACAAAACACCTGGGGTGGGTGATGAAATACCAAACAATTATCTGTTCAGAATGATTAATATGGACTCCAGCCTCTGTGGACTCGCTTGTATACGTGGATGATACAGATTAGAGTGGGCCCTGAGCCCAGAGGTCTTTCACTGTGTCCTAAACAGCCATGACTATAACCTGGCGAGGATGTTGCATTGTATCTCCCTGCCAGAACTTTGGTTTGTTAAAAGTATGTTGAGAACACGTTGTTAAATGCACATTAAACTGAAATAACCTAGAAATTAGAAAATTGACCCATTATCTATTTGGGAAGGCATAGGTCTACTACAGAGATTAAGTTTGGCTCTGTCTCAGAAGCAATTTGACACACACCTGTGAGAACCGAAAACTATGCGATGACCCACAACACCTTCACACACAAAAAAAAATTATAATAACACACATTATCATAGCTAGGGGTGGTTCTACAAACTGTACAAAACACATGTGGCCTGACAGACGATAAATAAGATGACTACAGTCAAACAGGGAGGTCTGTGAAATCCTTGCTAGACAGTCAGGTTCAAAGCCAAAACAATCACCTGAGTCCCACTCTGTCCTGGACCTAAAATACCTAGGAACAGGCTAAGTCGACTTTAAAATCTGGCAAATCTGAATTAATTTATATTTTCAAATCAGTGGAGAGAACGTTGATTGCTAATAATGGAGTTCAATTTGGGCGCAGCGCCCAAGAGGTCCTTATCCCTGTCATTGTCTGGCTCAATCAGAGAAGGAGGCAATTGTAGAAACACATGTCTAGGCAGGCAAAGACCTGAAAACATAGCGAAACACTCTCCAGTCTGCTGGATGCAACATGGTGGATTGCTAGATCGCTATTTCATTATCTCCTCAGATGATTAAGACATGGAGAATTGCCTACTCTTGCCTCTCTTCCCAACAGAACATGACCTTAGGCACGTACACAGTGCACACACTTGGAGCTGCTGACTCCATCACAGATGTATGTGATCAAGGCAAAGACAACGAAATACAGGGAGGAAAAAAAGAGATTTAGATATGGAAAACGAGGCCCCTCCAATCAATGGCAAGAATATGTGAGTGGGGCATGGGAGAAGATCCAAAAATCTTTAATCACAGTTTCAATGTGCTTTAATAATTTCAGGAACCCAGAGCTAAATTACCCCTTTTTGAGTGGAGCTTGACATGGGGAGAGACTACCATAAGGATGTAGTGGAACATCGCTGGTGGTTTTCTTCCCCTAACAATGTGTTAATGTTTCTGTGAATTTATTCAGACACCGCAGGCTGAGAGAAAATGAGTGACTGACTGAAGTCTTCTGCTACGTGAGGCACAGTTGGGCCAGCCCGCAGCCTGTTCAACCCGTCCATCTAGTGACTAGACTTTAGTCTGTTGGTCCATCTGTCTGTCCATCTGTGTGTTAATCTGTGGTCACCACCACAACAGCTGTCTGGGATGATGATGACACTGAGGTGATAATCCCAAAAAATCACTCATATGAAGAGTAGTGGAAACAGACCAAGTGTTTGTGGTCTTGGTGGTAAATGTGTGTGTACAAGGGTGTGTGCGTGTGTAGACTCTGGGACTGTGAGAGCACATGCATGTTGGGGCAGTCACCTCATGGATAGAGAGACTGCCCCTAAATTTAAATCATCAGCTAGTTTAACATTATTACTGGCAAGACGGCATGGATTTGTGTGTGTGTGTGTGTGTGTGTGTGTGTGTGTGTGTGTGTGTATGTGTGTGTGTGTGTGTGCGTGCGTGCGTGCGTGAATGTGTCTTATCACAAAAAGTGGTCTAGGAGACATTTACTGTAGCAGGGATTAACCCAGTGATTGAGTTATTTTAGTTTTTGTCTGTATCACCAAAATAAAATGGCAGTTGGCAAGATACAGTCACAAAACTTTAGAGTTCTGTAGTTTATATTACATCTCTGGGTTTTTGATGCTGCTATTTGATGAGCACAGTAAAGAAAGACAGGAAATTGAAGAGAGTAAGGGGATGACATGCAACTGAGGGCTTTTCCACCCACGTCATATGCTCACCAACCACTCAACTGCCACGTCACCCCTCAAGGTGAGTTGAGATGTGGTCTGCAGATGGGTGTAGTCGAACTCATGAGTACTAAGTACTTGAATAATAATGCTGTAATGAGAACTCATGGGTTAACACATCAACATGAGCCAAAGCAGGATTGTCGTTAGTTAGAAGGGACATTGTCATTTAATCCAATCCTGCTCCTGAGCTTAATCCAAGTTAAGTAATAACCTAAATATATATGTGGATGTGTTTACATGTCCTAGATGTACTGTACCTGCGTCGGTAGTGGTCGATGTTGAAGCTGCCAACTTTACATTTGATTTTTGTATAAACATCCTGGACATCTACGGAGGCACTCAGGTCTTCTAGTTCACTGATGACGCAGATCTCTGGCAGAGACACACAAAAGACAGAAAATAATGTTTTCTGTATTGCAATATCATTAAGTGATTCACAACGTAAAGGCATTCCCTTCATTAAGTGGCCTATTTGTGTTTTGATCCTTGGTTTGCCAAACCTTGAAAGATGAGATGGTCTCCAATCTCTTTTAGCATGGTGAGTGGCCACACTTATACTTGGCAAACAGGCAGCATAGTAGAACATGGAGTTAAAGAGAGGAAGTGTTATATGTGAGAGTGAATTTCATTTCTGTGAGCAAGGACCTGTACTGCATCTAACCCTGTCCAGGTCCCTGATACAACTTCTGTGGTCAGTTTCTGCAAAGTGTTTTTTTTAAGCGAATCAAGACTCATAAACACACCTTTTTATTCATAAAAATATATGTGTGTGCCTTAAAATCACCTTGTGTGCAGACATACCCATCATCAGCAGGCAAAGTGAGTAGGCTTTGAGAACTGATTAACTTTGCATTGAACCTAGCCTGTAAGCTTAACTGCTGGTTCACTCATTGTTTCCACTGAGAAAGTCCCACAGTCATATACTAGCTTGGGAAAATGGGCTACATGCGTGTGAAACTATGGTTGGTGTTGTGCTGTGCCCTATGGTGATTCTAAGAAACACAGAAGTTCCTAATGGCTTATTAATATTGAAACACAAGTCTTGTCAGCTTTATGTGGATAATATGTGGAAAGAACTCTCCAAGTTGTTAGATACTCAGAAACTCATGTTCTCAGAACGTTGTGTTGATATTGATGTATGAGTTTTCTAAATCCAGCATTGGAAACGCTTGTCTCTTCATCTTAAATGGCTCATCTTAGAAGAAGGAAAGTGTAACACTGACTTGTGCCTTTTAGCAAAGCCTTCTAACCTTCCAACATATAACAGCATAACCATATATCCTCGAACCATTAAATCTACAATTGCCTTTTTTCCTTTTTGCTATTAAGCCAAAATCCAAAGTAATGCCTATTTAGCATGTGTCAAGGTAAAAGCATCTCTGTGAGGCCCTACACAACATTCCTTTTACACAAATCAACTTTAAGCTGGGTGATCTGGTTTGCAGATGCTAAATAGAATTATAATATCTCCAATTATTGTATAACTTGCACAAAATTGTGAGAGAAAATGGTTGTTTTGTCTGGGTTAATGTACCTGTGTTTTTGGCAGTTGGGTCAGGAGAAAATAATTTAATGGTGACTTTGGGTAACATCCACTGCATCCAAAGGCTAACCTTCCCGCTGGTACCACCGATACTGCTTGTTTTCTGCTCCAAAGTCACTGTGTCGGGGAATGGACTGTTGTCTGCAGCAGGTACTGAGTCACCCTATGGAATCAAAACAAGATCTGTTTAGTCAAGGCTGGTAACCTGGTTACAAACTGAAAATATGCATATCTATAAAAATGAGGTGTTATATAAATATGCTATGCTTGAATTCTGTGTTCAAGTGATGAACACCTTGCAATGCAGTTAACATGATGAGAGGTAAGTCGAACACTCAAGGAAAGACCAAAACCAAAATTCATTTTGAAAAACACGTGTTTCAAAAATACAAATGTTATTTACAAACTGGTATATTTGCCTTCCATCTGTTTGTTTGCTGTCTGCTTGTGTGCATGTTTGACCATTTGTTCAGTAAATGTGTGTGTTTGAAAAGTGTTGTTGCATAGCATGTAGCCATAACAAAGAAACCACCCGCAATCAAGCCCTCTAGAGAGTAAATGACATCAGTGTCTGGTGAGCAGAGCTCCCCTCAGAGCTGAGCATATGTGTGTGTGGGGGGCATTGTCTGGAGCTGTCACTGATGTTCACCCCAAACTAAGCCACCAGCATCCATATGAGCTGCTTTCACTCAAGTGGGCCAAGACACAAACGTCTTCCAGCCTGAGAAAATGGGAAGTGAAAACCAGAGGTGGGGGGTGAAGTGGAGGCAAGCAGGATGTGGCGGAGGAGGCTGCCTTCTATGAGCTCTCATCTCATGACTAGGGGTTTGGCGAAGCACGGGGGACTTTTTTATTATTTCGTCCACTCTCGTCCTGGTAAATCTGTTTTCCAAATATATATCTGCCTGGTTGACTCAGACAATATGGCAGTTTTGCAGGATTTCACTTTTTCCACAGTTTCTCCCATTGCAGTGTTGTAATGATAGATTGTGTCATGGTTATCGAGCCTGGCTGTGGTTTGGGAGGTGGTTATCAACCATCTCAATTAGAAAGCACAGCTGCTGGGCTGATTACAGTGTTTTAAAGAGGATCCAGATGAGGAAATTATGTCCTCTTTCCAAAAGTGTTTATTTTTTAGGGGGGGGGGGGGGGGGGGATATTCATTAATTTGTGTAGTTGAGGGTGGCTGACAGCGGAGCTCAATAACAACGACAATAGTATAAGTAAATTACTGATTATGCCAATTCTAAAATAGATTCAACTTTAGAGACAATCCAGACACTAGTGTATATGCTCCATGCACTGGCTCCAAAAGAAAAATTAAAAATATTTTCTTTAATATTTAATATTTTAAATCTGTGAGCAAATTTTTTTTCTAGAAAGACAACTAATTCTCCAGCCTTTTGTTCCTTATCCGTTGTGCAGCTCCCGAGTTCTGAGTCCCGCAGCTTGTCTTTACTTGCTGTTGCTCAGGAAAAGAAGCTGCCACCGACCAAGCAAACATCCCACTCCAAACAGGCATGTTTACAACACAGACTGTACTAGTATTCATAACTCCTCAAAATGATCTAACTTAAATTCTGTACAGACAAACGATAAGAATAACAATGCTGAATCACTTTATAACTCCAGAGACAGCAGTCATTTCAATTATGTGCTTTGCTGTGTAATCTTACGTTTCCATCGTTTCCATGGAAGCAAACAGTCAATGTCAGTGTATGTGTGTGTATTAACTGTGACTGGCAGTGAGTAATATGAGCCAAGCACTAACTGTGTTCAGTCTCAATAAGAGATATTTTAGTGTCAACTGCCATTTGAGAACTAATTGTTCCTGAGTTGGAGTCAAAATATAGCACTGCATGTGTGTGTGTGTGCATGTGTGCGGTTAGGACTATTTAGTTTAGAGTTCTGGCCACTTGGTTGGATTAGGCTATGTAATGTCAAGTATGGAAACAGGAGCCAGCCGCTGATGAGTTGGAAGCCCACAGTGTACTGTAGCGTGGTTACATTAGAGCATCGAACATGTGACTGCTCCTAATTTACAGCCAGAACTGCTGCTGTCACTTTACTCTCTCTCATATACTGTGAACTGATTTTACCACAGGAAAAAAACATGTTTAAACCCTGAATTAAGGAGCCTTTCCCTCTTGAAGCATGCGAAAAATAGCTAAGCGTACTAGAGCTGTGTGGACAGGATGTGGATCGTAATGTTCAAAAATATTCAAATATTGGGTAAATCAATAGCTCCTGGCGAGTTCGAGTTGTCAACCTAGCTACTACCAACCACCCGTTTGGTCACAGTAATTTGATTTGTCGTATACAGACTTGACATGGGTGGAATGTGTGATTGCTGCTTTGAGCTGAAATTATAATTTGCATTTGTTGTATGTGATTGCTATGTTTTCTCTGTTAGCTGACATAAACATCACAGCATCGTGTAAGAACCTGTTGTGGCTGCACAGGATGCTGTTGTCACAGCTGAGCAAAAGTTACATTGTTAGCACCCCCATCAAGGTGAGGCCTTGAGGAACACATGTGATGATGTGGTGTAGGTGGACTCTGGCACGTTCTTAAGCTGCCAAATTGGGGCCCCAAACACACACAGAGACCCACACACACAGTGTAAGAGGGAGCTATTTTCCCACACCTCTACAAGCCAAGTTGTAAAGTATACAATTTAATTCCTGGGCCTCTGCGCTGTAAACGGGCTGACGATCCGGGTTTATTATCTCTGTGGAGTTTGTCTTTGCTCATCAGAGAGACCCAAACATTGGAAGACAACAGCAGGCTGGGAAGTGTCAAAGAAAGATTGAAGAAAAGGACGATTAACAAAGAAGAGTGGAAAGATAGTTTTCAGGAAACTAGAAGTATGGTAAAAGTTTGGAGAGTGTAAAGGAGGGCTGTGGAGAAAGAAAATATAAAAAAAGGAAATGACAAAATGAGAGAGGTGAAAATATCTACAGAGACCTTTTTATCGAAGTCATGTTAGTCAATCATGATAACAGTCGGTTATTATTTATGAATGATTAGTACTTTCAAAGGAGCCTTTTTTTTATACTTTAGTCAGGAAATAATTTGTTCAGGCTAGGCTCAAGTTCAGATTTTGTTGACAAAGGCAGCCTAAGGTTTATGAGAGAATGCTGTCAGAATTGGATAAATATGAGATGAAATAGAAATTAAAGCTTCGATGAATAGAGTGGCATGTAAGGGACAAGAGACAGACAAGAAGAAAAAAGAGAGAATAAACAGTTTGCTGCATTAACTTGCAAACATATGTATATGAAAGTGTAATATAATATCGGTTTGATAAAATAGCAGAGGAGAAAATAAATGTTGTGAAGGGGTTATCGTTACTGCTGAGATTTATCAAGCAGCTCCAACATTCTTGCTCAATCACTCAGCCTCCCAGAGGACTAAACACTTCTACTAGTGTTTGTACTTAGTTAAACAATGACAAGTGGGCAGGGGTCACTGGCATTGTCAGAGACGCACAACACCACAGGACCTTTTCGTCAGTACTGAACTGTTGCAAATTCGCTGGGTTTACAAATTATGTTTATGACAACACATTCATGTTGATCATTCAGAAACAAATGTTGACACATGCAAACTGACACATTAAACACTGAACTAAAATATCCACACTGTATTGCCTTTGAGGGCAGTATGATGGTTGTACTATGATGCAAGGGGACTCACATTGCAGACAGGGCTCTGCAAGGGACACCCTGGGCTAGTTGACACAATTGAGAAAATAAAAACTAATTAAAATCATATTTTATGCATTCTATATTCCTACTTCACACAAACATACACATATTACAGAAGGCTGGGCGCTACAACCCAAAGGCTATGGACCCCCAGTTTGTCATTGTTGCTGCTACTGTAGGGTAATAATTAGACAGAAGAAAAAACACCTGCTATATTAAATATTTCTGGGGTAATCAGTATTACCTAAGGACAAGAGGAAAAGATAACATCTCATCTTTTGTTGTTGCCCCTTAAAACGTTGACTATAATTTGTTCCATTGGCTTTGAATATGTCTACATACAGCTATACTTCATACTCTGGTTTTTATAATTAATATGGCTGAAAAATGTAAATACACTTTATTGTTCTTTCCCAAAGTATGGGGTTGGTTTATTCTCAATCAAGCCCCAGCTTACATGAATCAAAAAGAGCTCACAGCGTATCTGGGGTATCTGCTCTGGGTAAGAAAAACGAAAAGAAACATAAGCACTGAGGAGATTTTTCCAGCCTTGAAAAACCTTCCCAAACAAAATACCAAACACAAATTCACGTGTTAGCGCTGACTCAGCTACTCATAACAATAAAAACTAGAACCAAAAACCATAAATCAGCGGCAGAATTATGTATACAACAAAGGCTGACATAGCATGTGTTACTGTATGACTCACGGCACATTAGATGAAAAATAGACTGATAGATTGGTGAAGTCATCGTAGATATATAGTCAAATAGGACAACAAAGGAGCGATACCCAAAAAATGGACTGACAATGAGATAAAAATTCATGCTTTGATGATGGTACAAGTTTTTTTCATGAGAAGAGTCTGCAACTTAGATGTTCATATGTGAAACTTTTAGGTTTAGGAAGAAAACAAACCTCAGTGGGGGAGCCAAAATCTGCAGAGGGACTGCAGGTGCTGGTGTCAGGCAGGGCAGTGCCAGCACTGCTGCGAATTGGGGAGGATGGTGCAGCACCAGAAGGGGGTTCTGGGATGCTGGATGTCTGACGCAAGATGCCATGTCTATGAAGACGGGCCCACGTAGAGCTCCAGCTCAGGAAAAGCTCATACAAGAGCTGAACCTGTAGAGTGGCAGAAATATAGGGAAAACAACATAAATTCAACATGTTAGCTCTCAACCTGAGCAGGCTCTTGACCAAAGATAGGAAAAAAGCTCCATACAGAGAGCGAGAACTTTAAGTCACAGAGATATATATCAGTAGTATCTTGAAGGAATTATGTACTTCACATTGATTGGGGTATAATGTAATGTAATGCAAGAAAAACTAGTACAGGATTATAATGTAAGGCAAGCTACTATTTCTAATCATACACATCTATGCATAAAAACAGACATAACAGAATATTATTTTGACACGTGAAGTCTACTGTGCCAACTGAGTGCCTTAAAAGATAAACCTAACACACCAGAAGTAGTCTTTATATTTGAAAGCAGATCCAAATGTATTTTTTTGCCAAGGTCTGATTCAAACAGCTGCACTTGGGAGTTCTCATGTAGTTCTGCCTTCTGAGGCCATTAGCATGATTTTGCTTGGCAGCTATATCGTTATGTGACACTAAACCTAGTTAAAGTTGAGAGAGGAGAGCAGGAAGGAGGAACTATTTGCCATAAATGGAACACTATCCATTCCCACTTCTTTCACTCTCCAACACTATTACTTTGTACTTGTCATTTGGAGAGACAGAATTTAACCAAAATAACATAAAACCTGTGTTCATGTTTCCATTCAATGGTCAATTATTTCAAAGGCCCAGCATGCACATACATGTGCTTCACTGTACAAATGTGTTATCCATAACAACAACTTCCAAAGAAACACCCACAGAGGAAAGTTAAGTTGTGTCATCAATTCCCCTTGAAAAACTCACCACAGTTAGGAAAAAACTGAAGGCTCAGTGTCAAGTGTTCTCAACTATTTATCATGTGTACACATGAAAAGAGGCTTTGGCTTTAAAGAACAACAAAGCCAAAAACAAGAGTGGAAAACATGAGGGAAGGTGGAGGAATGTTATGTGATGCCCTCAGTTATTCATGCATTCACCCAATGTTTGTTAAAGTACAGAGACATGGAAAGAAAGGTAGAAATGTGTCGCTCTTTTTCAGTGAGCTAATTTTCAAGAACCAAACGCTTTGATTCTGAAGCCAAATAACCGCCAGACCCCCACTACTGTGTGTCCCTCAAAAGTGTAGGTGCACCATGAGGACACACACAAAATAGCTTTCCCTGCTCCAAATAGATTCTGATTGTTATTGCTCGATCACACACATGCAAGTCTGTTAGCACACACATTACAGAGCAGCCTTCCATAAATAAGCATGAATCAAATAAAAAGCAGCACAATACATTACAGCTAAGGCATTTTAAATATATCCAGGAAGAGCTGATAACGCCAAATCTAGCAGCTGTGCAGGGACAGGGCCAACAGCTGTGGGCCATACCCGACCAAACTGCACTGCAGGCAGGACTGATATGACTCCCACCCTCTCTGAGACTCTGGATTGTGGAAGTACAAGGCCTTGTGCACTGAACCGCAGATGCAGAGGAAGAGAGTAGAAGTAAAAGTGACGGTCAGATATATACTGGAGTCTTGAATCATTAAATTATATTTGTTTCAGTGCATCTTTTAATTTTATGGAGGAATGGACTCGATGCTGATGCCGGATATTGACTCAAATAGGTGTATCAGATGTCAGTGACTATCAAGCCGATCCAAGTGGACAAACTATTCAAATCAATTTAATGTTTTTTCAAAGTTGACATCTATGTGCCCACACTATGTTATGTGTAAGCCATAGGGGTAGAGAAATTCACATGACGCACCCCAAACTGTAGCAGCAGATCCTCACCGCACCATCCTTTCCATTTCCTGCTTATACCCCTGCTTTCTCGAAGGTATAATAGGGTCAATTGGTTCACATCAGCTACTGCTGTCAGGCTGGTAGGTAGGTCGGGCCACACACAAACAAACACATTTGCATGAGCTCACAATACAGATGCTAAAATTCATCACTAGAGGAAGTGAGCAGAGCATTTGGTGGGCGTAGTCCTCCAGATAACTATCATCTGCAGATCAGGAAGGCTGCAGTAGTAAAAACTGGAGACTGTACAGAGGCTTCTGCAGTCATTCATAAATACACACAGATGAAATAATTATCAGAAAAAGAATCAGAATCAGAATGTATTTATTGCAAAGTAGGTTTACACCTACCTGGAATTTGCTTTGGAATATAGGTGCATACAATGAACATAAAACATAAAAACACAATCAGTACTACACATGTAAAATAAAAAGATATAAAAGATATAAAAAGTTAAGTAAAAAGTAAAATGCAAAATGCAAAACAGGAATGCAATGTGTAATGTAATGTGTGTTAATGTAACACAGACTTGAGGCGTGGGGGCGGGATAGGAGTCCAAGTCAGGTGGGTTTCCCGGGCCTTGTTGATAAGGCCAACTGCAGCCGGGAAGAAGCTGGTCTTATGGCGTGAGGTTTTGGACCTGATGGACCGCAGCCTCCTGCCGGAGGGAAGTATCGCAAAGAGTTTGTGAGGATCGGCCACAATCTTACCTGCACACCTCAAGGTCCTAGAGGCAAACTGGTCCTGTAGAGATGGCAGATTGCAGCCAATCACCTTGTCACCAGAACGGATGATACGCTCACCAGGTGGTGATGGAGGAGGTTGGACTCGATGATGCAGGTGTAGAAGTGCACCATCATAGTCTTTGGCAGGTTGAACTTCTTCAGCTGCCGCAAGAAGCACATCCTCTGTTGACCTCTTTTGGTGAGGGAGCTGATGTTCAGCTCCCATTTGAGCTCCAGGTTGTTCTGACCACATCAGGTCACCAGATGGTCAATCTCCCACCTGTAGGCGGACTCGTCCCCATCAGAGATGGGAGCCGGTGCTTATGATCCTGGAATCAGATACATGCTTCACCAGCCTCACGTGTTGCCTCCTATAAGACAGGAAGTCTATGATCCACCTGCAGGTGGAGTGAGGCACACTCAGCTGAGACAGCTTGTCCTGTAGCAGATCCGGAATGATGGTGTCGAAGGCAGAGTTGAAGTCCACAAACAGGATCCTGGCGTAGGTTCCTGAGGCGTCCAGGTGCTGGAGGATGAAGTGAAGGGCCATGTTGACTGCATCGTCTACAGACCTATTGGCTCTGTAGGCAAACTGCAGGGGGTCTAGGAGAGGGTCAGTGATGGCTTTGAGGTGGAACAGCACAAGGTGCTCAAATGCCTTCATCACCACAGAGGTCAGGGCGACGGTCTGTAATCATTTACAGTCATCTGTCCTATATCAAAGCAAACTGTTGCTGTTTGTGTGTGCATGTCTGTGGTCAGGAACTGCAGCTACTAGTCAAATTCTATTTTCTGATATCCACAGGAATCATCGACACATATTTTGAGTTAGATTACAGACCAATTGTGTGTGACAAACATTAATCAAAAGTTAAGTTCGTTTTTGACTTGTTTTCGGGAATAGGAAGAATAACTGGTCAAAAGTTAACACAATTTCTCGCATAAGTGGAGTTTAGTTTCTATATTCTATAACTAGAATTTAACTGACTTGTGTGGTTGTCCCACTCTGTCAATATGTGACAGTGTACTGTGGGTGTTCTGAATGAAAATTAAAGGAACATGTGTTGGAAAGCAAAAAAAGATAGAGGGTCTATGTAGTTTCAGAGTGAGTGGGTGCGCTCAAATGTGTCTGCAAAAAAACGTGTGAGAATAACAAATATTATACTGGCAGCAGTTATTAAAGAGCTGCTGCACGACTTGAAATGGCATTCACTCATAACGCTCCTTCAGGCAGAAATTTACAGTGGAGAGAAAGAAAGAGGAGCGGCAGCCTGATGGGAAGAGGAGAGGAGTTGACAGAGAAGAGAAGAAGAGAAAAGAAGAGACAATGACAGGAGAGGAGAGGAGAGGAAACGTTTTAATTGACCTCAAATTTCCATGGCCCATCAATGTGGTTGGAGACAATTAACAGTGTGACCACTCAAAAGGCCTCCCCAATTAACAAACAAATTTAACTGCAAATTTGGTTCAGCTAATGTGTAATGGTAGACATAGATGTGATTACATCCCAGTAAGAACACAATGGAAAAACCACACCGAGACCTAACCCGCAGACGTACATGTTCTGTATCCATTCTGTCCATATTTGTCATGTTCTCACCAAAACATAACAAAACACTGTAAAAATGCAACGATGTTAAGTCTTGCAATTCCCTGCTCTCCTACACTCAGACCTCAACATGTTTGACCGAAACAAACAAGGCAACACTCTGTTGTTTACACTCTAATTTTCTTGAAAATTACACAAGGTAAGAAGATGAGGCAGTTTGTTTATTGAGTCAAACTATATCAGAAAATCATGCAGAAGCAGGGTGTTCCTGCCAGGGTCTGTGTGTTCATATTTCAAGTTTACAAGGGAATGATTTGTATATATGTGTAACTCTAATCACTACTGAGAAGAGATTCAGGACTGTCTGGCTGACCTGGGGGTTGGAGCACTTGACGTGGACGGGCTGCAGATCAACATGTAGACAGACTACAAATGAGTGCCTTCCTTCAGCGCAGCTCTGTAGCTTATGGGAAGTGACAGCCAGTGTAGAGGTACAGCCCATATGCTCCAATAGGCTCAGGCTTTGCTGCTGCCCCAGTAGTGTGTACACGCTGAACTGACTGAGGCTTATCGACCATGGGAAGGCATCACCTGGTAAAAGTTGTGAGAGACAAGAAAAAAAGGAGAATATATAAAAAAAACAGGAGAAAGGGGTGCAATGGTGAGAGAATGATCATGATTATTGCAAACTAACCGAGAATGACATGACCCTCACATGAAGGGAGAGCTAAGATTATATATTAAGTCATTGTTTAAAGGAAGACAAAGAAACATGCAAGCAAATTTAAGGGATATTTTGAAAAGTCAGCAATGCTAAGTATAACCATGACAATACAATCTATATTTCCATTCACCTTTCAAAGCCAACTGTTAAAAACGTTCATGGAAACATTGAAGAGCCATGGAGTAGTATCATGTTTAAAAAATACACAATATAAAGTGAAGTTGTAGTGTAAAACTTTGAATTTGAGACGAGATGCCACCCTGGGAGCACTTCAGAGAATGGAAACTTGTGCGTTAATGCAGGGCCATGCACCATGGGTAGTACTCTTTTATCCAGAGCATTGAAAATGAGAGATGAAGAGCTTTTCAAAGTGTAGGAATGAATTACTAAAAGCTCTGGTTGTTAATTTCAACGGCAACATTGACAGGGCTGCTGATGTCAATGTTTTTGCTGTCGTTTTTCTTTCTCCCCTGTTTTTAAAATCCGTATGCCCAATACTGAAGTCATTGA
Organism: Platichthys flesus; assembly: GCF_949316205.1. Classification (NCBI taxonomy): domain Eukaryota; kingdom Metazoa; phylum Chordata; class Actinopteri; order Pleuronectiformes; family Pleuronectidae; genus Platichthys; species Platichthys flesus. The sequence continues at coordinate 1,293,383 of NC_084955.1, forward strand.
AAAAGAGGGTGGCCCCTTTTTTTCTCTTCTTCTAAAGAGAAAACACTGCTCAACCATCTGAGTGTTGCTTATGTTAACCATAGCAGGTGAGCAAATCACATGTGCACGATCTATTTCTCAAAGTCGCTCTACTTAAGTTTGTTTGTCTTTTGTCATGGTAAATGAGTAGTATTGGGCCAAAGGTTTGTTAAGCGTTGAAAAGCCCATAATGATGATGAATTTACATTATGTAGCCCATAACTATTATGAAACAATGAATTTTAATTATTAATAAAAGCAAATTAATTTGTCATAAAACGTAGGTATACTTTCCCCTCTCATTGGAATTTACTTCCCTAGACTCCTATTTTTAACCATTGAACGTATCACTATTGTTAGATACATACAGAGAGATATAGATAGATAGAGTCAAACCTACCTTCCTCCAGGATGGGCTTGGAGACCACGAAGGGGAGCTCCTGCAGCGGTTCCATGTACTTATGACCAGCACTGAGGACACTGATTTGGGGCAGGCAGACTACCAGAGTCCCAGGCATGGAGGCTTGGTTGTGGTACCAGCTCCGGACAGTGCCGGGAATGTCCCCACAGATGATGGTACTCGGGGAGGGGAGACTGTCATTAGGCAGGAACACACAGCATGACTTCAGCTCCAACTTGAGAGAGGAGAGAAACATGAAATAATTTTAATCAATTTAGTGTCACTTGATCATTGACCAGCCACCTACGTCAGCCTCCCCAAATCACTTTTAGTGAGCCGAGGGACTCAGGGCACTGCTCTGACTCAACACTAGACAACTTGCATTGCAAGGGAAAAGAGCTAAGACAGAAAATGTGCAACAGTGGGTGTTGCTGGAAAAGACTAAACATGCTTAATAAACCTTTCCTTAATTTGAAAATGGAAATAGTTCATCCCACATTTAGTAATGCACGTTGTTCTAGTTTTAATGCTGTTTAAGAGAGGATGGAATTGTCTTCAAAAACCTTTTAAAGTAGAATTTGACACTTCCCATTCCCATTTAAACTCAATGTGAAATTCCATATCTAGGTTACAGAGCACCTTTTACAACTTCGCAGACTTCTGACTGTTAAATCTTTAACCTAAATAATTTACAGGTCTTTTTTTTATGGGAATTGAGAACCATTCCAGCTGCATTACATCACATATTTCTGTTCAATAAAGGCAAAGTTTACAAGACATTAGGTCAGTAACCAGTAGCTGGTGGTTAGTAGGTGTATGAGCATTGTTAAATCTGTTGAGGCCTTGCTGTTTTTTTTGTTGTCTTTTTCCATTACACTAGTGCTTCACTGATTTAAAAGTCCAGCTAAAAGAAATGAGACGAGCACAAGGTCCAGGCAGACAGCAGGTGCGGAGAAATACACTGCGTCACTCCATTGAAATGTGCATATACATGTACAGTTGTGCAGCCTCCTGTTCTGTTGAAGCACCTCTGACAGACTGATGTCTTTATATGGAGCCCAGCTCTACCAGCTTTCATTAGAGTCGAGAGAGAACGGCAGAGACGGAGAAAAAGACTGTGAAAGAGAGGAAGAATGAAAAGAGTGAACGATATGGTTACACATTCATCTCATACTGTTTCCTCTTTTGATTACTCTTCAAATGGTGTTTGAAATTGGAACACTTTTGCACACTGACATATAAGGCTTTCGCCTTTTTAAGTGCTGGCACGCAGGATGAAAATCCATTGACACTACCTGGTCTGCTGCAGATCTTAGAAGGGTTAAGCTGTAAAGCAGGCAGACACACGGAAACCGCTGGGTTTAACACTGTGACTCTGGTCTGCACCTTTAGCTCACTGCCTGAGGCTAATGCTCTCCTGCTGGACATCTTGTGTTAGTCATGCACATTATTTCACATAACAGATCCTTAGTAAATGGGTGCATCGGTACAGAAGGGTGGGCAGATGTTGCTCAAGATTAGCTGGTCGTCTACTGACCAGAACAGTCTCCCCAATTCCACGTGCCTGAGTGTCTTTGGGAAAGAAACTGAACCCCAAACTGTACCGAATGACTGTGCTGGCAATGTGTTAGTAATTTGTGGTAAATAAAGTGCTGCACATAGAATCTGTGAATTGCAAAATCTGTACTGTAAAGTGCTTTGAGTGTTCATCAAGACAAGAAAAATGCTGATAATTTATCATTAAACAGAACAGAACCAAGCAAACATTTATTTCAAAGATAGCATGGAGATGTTAGTCGTTGTACATAGAGTTGGTAAAAGCTTAGCTTTGTTCCTGTCAGAGATAAAGATTTATATACTAAACTCAATAATAACGAAAACTTAATCTAATTTTTAAAACACTAGCTGTTTCAAATCGATTATTTCAGACCAGTGTTACCACCAAAAAAACAACAGCAGACCAAATTAACAACTAATGTTAACTAGATTATTATAGTTCCCCTAGAGTGTTTGATGGTTGACTAACTCTGTCATCATATATCAAGTGTGAGTCAGTCTAAAACACAAAAATGAATGTTCACAGATGAAAGTTCCCCATGTTTAAATACCAAAGAAAGCTGGTCATTCTGCATTGAAGAAGATACAGCTACATTGTCTTCACGTATATAATTGTACTTTAAACTTTATATAGAGAATTGTTGGATTTATATTTAGGAAAATGTTAAATAAATTTAATTTTGGAAAGGTATGGTCAATAGCAAGGCATCTTAAATGGAAACCTACTACATAGGTTACTATCACAATTGCTGTAGTTAGTGTTTACAACTTTATAATGCGTTACTGTTATTCTCCATGGTAACACAAAACCAAAGATGATGTCAAGTGTATGGTAGCTACAGAGTTGCCACATCACACAGTAAAATACTAACAATAATCAGATAACATCTTACTTATGACAACAGAGGGAAGAGTTAAAAAAACTGTATGGCATTCACTGGGCACAGCGACCACTGCTTCAGGAATGTTTACACAATTGCAAAAGGGCTCTGAATGATTTGAAGGGCCTAAGTATGTAATGGAACACTAAAAAGACATGTTGGTGCCAACTCTTGGTGATAGAAAAATAGTATTTTGTAGCTGAGGTCGAAATTGGAGAAAAAAGCTAATTCTTGATTTTCTCTTGCATGAGCACGTTTGGGTCAAAAGGCAGATGGGACAATAGTGAATTGGCAATCTCAAACACAGGGGACAAGAGGTTGCAGCCATGAATGGATATCTGACTCCAAAACAGATGATAAAATAAGGATGATGGCACAGAAGCACAAGGTAAATAATGCTACACTAATGGTCACCAACCTTTTCGAGCCCAAGATCACCTTTTAATTCCAAACGTGATTTGAGTTCTACCACTCTGATATCTTCCAAAAAACCACTTGGGAGGGTCACATTTATAAATTTTTGCTATTTCTGTTAAAGGCTAAATGTATAAACATGACAATACACAAAAAAAGGCAGTTGTGCAACTTTATTCGATGCACAACATTCACATTAATAACAATTAATATCTACAGCATCTGTTCAATGCATAATATTTAGTTTCAGATGAAAAGGTTTTACATAGGCTTTTCCTTGAATATGGCCATAAATAGGACATTTCCTTTAATAAAATTAGGCCTGTGTACTCAAATAAATACCGGTACTATAAAGTATAAAGTCATGCATCTTCTTATCCTGCAAATATTTAACAATAAAACCACTTTAAAAAAAAAAAGTCAACATGAACGCTGGAGTGCTTTTATTTTGGAATGCATACAGAAAGTGTTGCAACCATTTGTATGTGACGTAAATTCAACAGATAAACATTAAAACCGATGATTTTCTCTGTTTATTCTGGTGTAAACCACAATGTTTATCTGTCTATGTCACAAACGTATTTCCAACACTTTCGAACCCGTTTCAAAGTGAAAGCACTCCAGCGTTTCACTTTCTGAATCCATTAATTTGTTCTAACGGGGCTTTGATTATTATCGACAGACCGGAAGATGCACGTCATCATATCGTAGAGTCCTGACATTTATTCTGGAAATAATCCGACTTGTACTTAAATGTATTGGAATGCCGTAGATAAACCTACAGACTGCACAATTGTCTTAATTAGTTTTTTTTAATAATAGAAAATATTTTGGATTATTTAATCTGCATCTGGAACTGGACAAAATACATACTGTGACAGGCAACCATTGCATAAATATGCCAGATATTTTTTTAATTAGGACAATAGTACATTTGAAAATTTTCAAAAACATGCCCTCTGTCACTATATTGGGAAATCCTCAAAAATAATCCAGTTTGAATCCCTTGTTCCATGAGTAATGGCATAGATTTGTGTGAGTGGATGAGTTATCCTGCTAAGAGAGAGAGAAAAACAAATAGATAACCTCAATTGAGGTGGTACTGTGAGAGACTAAGCACCCCAATCTGGTGTTTGGAATTAGTTTCCTTTGCTACACCCAGAAAAGCTATTGTATTACATAACAACAATGGAAGGCTGATCCTAGTGAGCACTGCATGAGACCGAGAAAACAGAAAAGTTATATAAAACAATGAAGAAAAATCGATAATAAGTCTTAAATTAATCGATCAACCAGTCAAACATACTGAGAGCTATTTGTAAATGTCCATCCTGGGTTATGTTGTTGTTATGTTGCAATCAATCAATCAATCAATCAATCAATCAATCAAAATCTCTCTCTCTCACACACACACACACACACACACACACACACACACACACACACACACACACACACACACACACACACACACACACACACACACACACACACACACACACACACACACACACACACACACACACACACACACACACACACACACACACACACACACACACACGCTAGTATGCCTGCTGTGGTCCAGACAAAGGCCGAATGTCAGACCTGAGTCTCATGGCAACAACCAGGCATACAAATCACACAGCAACAACCCCCTCTTCAAGCATTACATTGCATTACATTACATTACATGTCATTTAGCTGACGCTTTTGTCCAAAGCGACTTACATTTTTAGTACACTCAACATTTATGAGGGGCCATTTAGGGGTTCAGTATCTTGCCAAGGACACTTGGGCATGCAGATGGGAAAGAGTGCAAAAACAAGCATTAGCAAACACCATATAAACCTGAAGGTTGAAAAAACTTGTATTTTCTAAGTGACAATTCAGTGAGAGAGAAGACAGACCAACAGAAAAAGACAAAACTGTGTGTAAGAGAATTGTACAGAAGCAGAAAGAGAGTGACTGTGACAAAGGCATTAAGACAGACACATACTCTCCCAGGTTAGCCTGAGGCCTGTGGATGTTAAAGCCATCAGGGCATCAGAGGTGAGGAAAGGGAGGTCTCTCTGAAGACGCATTAGGACATATTCCATGAATTAAAAGTCTGCCTTGCTCAGCAGCTCTATCCCACAGTTGTCATGAACGGTGGTGATTTTAAAGCACCAGCATGTTTCCTTAGATACCATACTCAGAAATGTCACAAAACAAAAATGGGTTGGCATGGAAACAAGAGTGTGTTGCCAGGGAGATGGACTAAGATCGGAAATGGACTAACATCGTTATGGTAACCTGCCAAAAACCTGTGTAAAAACTGTGTTTCTAGACAAGTGACAAATACTCACAGGTGTGTTTGTGTGTAAGTAAAAGCATGGCCAAGCTATTCATGTGTGAACTCTTGTGAAAATATCACACTCAGTATCCATGTGCCTCTGCCACTTTGGGACTTTGAAACAGACTGTATTTTTCGTGATGCCTACAGTCAGCGGATCATTACATGCTATGCAGAGTACTTGACAACCCATATTTTCCATTTACTGTCTCCCACACTTTTATTTGTCAGCTACAATGTTTATCTAAGCAATGTATGAAATCATGTTGATACACTTTCATATATCCACAAAGTCACAGATGGCAGCAGGAACGACTACGCTTTGACAGGAAAGATTGTGTTTCATGGATTTTCATTGAGAAATGTGAAGAGTGCACTGCATAATCTGCTGTGATATCATTGGGTTGTCTCTCTTGCTGAGGGCTGGATATTTGTTAGTATTCCTGCCACATAGTATTAAAGAACCATTTCCTATTCAACTCAGCTGGGGATCCACACAGATATGACAGGGCTCTGTCGCTGCTGCTCTCTGTCATGTTGCCCAGCTGTTTATACCAGGGAAACTACCCCAGGGACCCTCAACATGAGGGTATGAGTGTTTACTTTTACTAAAGGTTGGAAACTATTGGAATGTGTACAACATTACAACTATGACCATACAGCACAAAATTGAGTGCAAGGAACTCTCAATTTCTGATGAAACTGTGGTGAAGCATAGCTTAGAACATTGTATATAACCATTTGTAAAGCTTTGAGTTTTGCAGTTGCAATAGCAGGCAATAGAAAACAGGCTAGACAGAAGCCCGTCTTGAGTAAAATGTAGTTATAATCCTGATATCTGACTTTATAATCCTGATATCTGACTTTAGGAGTTAATTTCAGCTTTTAACAAACTAGTTTTAAAATTGTAATTTTGCATTATTGAATAGATGGGAAGATTTGTCAATTGTATCTAGCAAACACACACACACACACACACACACACACACACACACACACACACACACACACACACACACACACACACACACACACACACACACACACACACACACACACACACACACACACACACACACACACACACACACACACACACACACACACACAGGGAGCAGACATACAGAATCCAAAGAAACAGGGTAACAGAGGACAGGCTGAGGAGCACTGGCACTACTGAAAAGTGCTGGCACTTTCAAACAGAGAAATAGTCTGATCCCAGATTGCTCAATATGTGTCATTGCTGTGACTGCTGCCAAACCAACTAACACCATCTCTTCTCTGAGACCAACTTTGCCCATGTAAACCTCCATCCCTCTACTCTCCCAGGCGTTTGTCATGTAGTCCCTCTCACTGCATCAGCCTGGCATTTGAAGTCCAACACTCCAAGACTGAAGATAGGAGAGGCAGGTAGGGCATTGTTGCACACACAACAAAAAAAGTCCCCTGTACTAAGAGGTCAAAGTGGAAGCAGTTAGCCTTTGTGACACTGTCCCCCTACTGCAGGCTGCTGGACACACCAGGATTGTGTATATTTTTTTGTGTAAGCGTGACAGAGACTCCATGCACACTGTCAAGGTGTGCTTGGGAAGCAAACGGCCACTCTTGCTGAATGTTATACCCACATGGCTCAACAAATTAAATTATATCTTTAACCATAAAAGGAGAGTGAAATGTTTTTTTTTGATGGGGTAGACCCCATGGAAAGGCAGCTTTTCCAAGAATAGGAACATTCTGAGTTGAAATCTAAAAATAGAAATGGGCACAAATCGTATCTGAAAGTTATTAAAATAATTGTAATGTGGAATAACTATTAAACAACTTAAACCCTCTGTGGGGTTTGGGCTAATGTGGAATACAACTGCAGCAAAGGATGACAAATAAATGGCCTTTGGAATTGAATCAGGCATGAAACAAAAAAAACAGAGGGTTGCGTAGCACTTTGGTGAATGTGTGAAATGATTGACCTATGTTTTTACAATTTTGTGGGTTTCACTTCCGCTTTTGATTAGGGGAAAGATATCTGAAGCTGAGACATATTATGGATTGGGAATTATAATAAAGATCTGGATTCGAGTCAAAGCTGACTGTTGGTTACAAGTTCAAGATCTGCAGGTGTGTCCATATATAGTATGTTGTTATAGAGGTTTCAGTGGGGAAAGGGGTGTCAAAGAGTCACGATTCTTCATTCCTTTGGTCCAATGACATCATGTCCTGTCAAAGTGGAACTAGATCTATTAACATAACAAATGGAGTTAACTGTCAGCAGCCTGGGAGTGCACTTCAGTTACACACTGCCTCCAATGACACACTCATACAGGAAAAACCACTGTGAGACAGAATGAGTGTGTTTCTGTGTGCATTCAGGGGTATGGTGTATCACTTGCAGCACACTATTAATATACTTCAAAGACAGCGGAAACACTTTTCAATTTTATCCAGGAAATCCCCGTTAAAAATAAGACTGAAGCCAATCAACTCCTTATGAGGCTGCATGTGCTGGGCTTTCTCTATGAAAACATGTTCAAATGGCACATATAGAAATGTTCACAGGTGCACGCATGCATGAACACAAATGCGCACACGCACACGCACACACACACACACACACACACACACACACACACACACACACACACACACACACACACACACCGCCTCCCTGAGACTTGGCACTGTGCTTACCACTACCTCTGAAGGATGGCAGATATGAAAGCAATGAATTCAACACTGCTAAAGGGCTTAAGGTAAAAGGTTTTATCTCACTGTACTACTGCTGGGTGTTGAATAACTTCATTGCAACAAGCTGGCTACAGCATTCTTTAAAATACCTTTTATTTTTGCCCAGAGTGAAATCATCATAAAATGCATAACAAATCTGAAGTGATGGAAATCTCCCCTTCAACATGGTGAGGATATTGCTGTTTGGCCCTGAATCAGAGACAAAGCAAAGATCACGTATGTTGTTTGTACTTATCAAGAATTGTACTGATTGCAGCCTTTCATCGCTTAATTCTTAGTATGTAGAGAAAATGTCTGTTATCTGGCTCAGTCATTCTGACACGAGAGGGAAAGATCTGAAAACACACAGCCATCAGAGGACAGAAGTTGGCTGGAAATAATATAGGAATCAATATATCATGTAGCATGATAGTGTAGTGCTCTTCAGATGTATAAGTCACAGTATACACACTGACAAACACAGGCTCCAATAAAGCGCTCAAGGCCTCAAAGAGTGAGCGTGCCAATGGTTCTTGAGTGACAGCCTGTTATTTGGTAGGTGACCATTGCTTATCCTGAGACTTAGGCCTTTATCCCTTCTTCTTAGGCCTCTAAATGAACAAGGATCTTATTACACTTTGATCTACAATCACTTTAGCATTAATTCAATCTGGACTCTGGATCAGGAAGCCAACATATGCTGTCAGGAGTAAATAAACACTACAAGAACAGAAGAACATAAAATCTTGAAACATTAAAATTCTGAAACATATCCATTTAAAGAGTACTTTGTTTAAATACTTAGATGCCAAAATATGTTTTTGAATTTCTTCACTCTCATCCCTGCCTGGCATCACATCACAGAGTTGTGAGTAAGGGTCTGTTCTATTTTTTGCGGCAAGTTCTGATCAGACATCACTGTCCTGCACCATCAGATAGTGTTCAGAATCAACGCACATATGTGGACCCTGTTTGGAATCTTTCAGTCTTAATACCCCCAAAAAGCATCCCTTGCTTCTTCCTTTTCTTGAAGTGGGAATGTATAATCTGTCTTGAGATGCATTTCTCCCTTGAGTCTTTCTGAAGATGGTTTATCTGGTTCCAAACGAACAAGTTCTATAGAGAGGAAGTGGAAGCGACTTTTTCCTCTGTGAAGTACTGTTTGTTAACTCAAAAACCTGGGTCCAAACATCGGCTGTATTCTATAACCCTGATATAATGCAGAGTGCTCTCGTATTAATATTTGCTGCATACTAGAGGATTTTCAACTCTCCACCGTTTTTTTTAATGCATGAGACTACCGGACATAATGACTGATTTAACCTATTTTTAATCATATAATCATCAGAATGGACAGACTGGATGATTTGGCGAGAATGTCAGACCACACAGACACTATTTGTTGAAAAGATATCACAGAGGCCATTCTAGGGACTTGAAATCTCACAGAAAATTGCAATATCTACTCCTTTTGAGGTAGAATTTGGCAGTTGGCAACAACTTTTGGGCGTATTACCGCCACTGTCTGAACTAGAACGTGGAACACGTGCATGATTGAACGTGTCTTCAGAAGACAAACAAAAATGGAGGAGGAGTGACCTGTGATTTTTTTTGCAGCGAATAAAAATGTAAGATGGAACTATCACTGAAATAATGGCGGAGTAGACGTTTACATTGCGCAGCACGAGCTGGGGGTGAGTTGGAAAGGTAATGTTTTTTTAGTCGCAGCTGTACAAGCACCCAACATCTGGTTGGTGAGCCTTCTCGGTCAGTTCGCGCTCTCTCTCTCAATCTCTCTCTCACTATTGCAGGTTTTTGTCGGAGCCCATTATCAAACATGTTTGATATTTATGATTCGAGATTGTGGAAGCTCCAACTGAATCCGTAGCATTACCATTATTTTGTAAACCCCTCACACTCCAGAATTTTTGGGGCAGATAATCAGCACCAAGTGACCTTCAGTCGGGAATGAAGAAAAAACATACTTTCGTCTGTCTTGCTAATCCTGACAGCACTAAACACAATTTCTAATGCACTAATCTAACTTGTACTCAAAATAAATACAAATACGGGTCTGACATCTGTCCTGCGGTGCTGTGGTTGGATCTGCTGTTAGCAGATCCAACCACTTGAAACTTGAAGGCCTCTGTTGTGTTCAGACCTCAGCACAGCACAAACCCTGTAGGCCAACATCAGCTCGCTGTCGAGGGACCCCAAAACAAGTGAAGCACACGCACTTGAAAATGAATATGCAAGTTCAAGCACAAATCCAACAACACAATCTGCTCTACACACAACAAGCACACCATGACACACAGGAAATCACCCAGTGATAGGGGAGAGGAAATTAGAAACACCCTCCCAGCATCCCTGGTGAAAACATTTGCAACTCTGGAGCAGAAAAATCTCAGTGGAGAGATCAGCAGCAAGCGGAAAGCACATTCCTTTGTTTTTAAGAACCTGATAGCTCTCCAAATGTAATCTGTGACTGCACCAGATGGGACATAGTTTTGTAAATGGCCAGTCGAATGGATCTCTTGATACCCCACCCACTGTTAACCTTTTGCTCCACCTTCCTCTGCTTATCCTCCTGCATCTATGCTCTGTCCAAAAGCTCATTTGGAAGGGTGGGTGTACTAGTACAAATAGTGTCTCTGTGTAAATTAACATGAATAATGTGTGTTTCTGAAGATGACACTGTGCAGATGTGTGTTGTGGTGAATAGATGTATACAACTTAAGTTTTTCCTGCAACCACAGAAAGCAGCTTTTCTCCCTGATGTCTATGAGAAAGGCATCTGTGCATGATGCCTCCTGACAATAGATAGGCTAGGTCTCACCCACATGCCACCACAAGCAATAAGCTTGCGGCCTGGCACAGCAGCACAGCCAGGCAGCCAGCCATCCCTGTGGCTCTGCATTCCTCTCTTATAACACTGCTTACAGAAGCTGACAAGCACTGGAGTTCTTTCTGGCCGAGGTGGAAATCTGCAAAAATAAACGCTTTAGGTGACATGAGGGCTTTGTTTGTTTCTGCTGGCCCGGCTATTTGTGTTAGCGCGGTGGGTTAATTGCGACTTTGATCGCTGCGTTTATTGATCCAACAGTGGCCTTAGGAGTACGGCTGGCCTGGCCTGCCTTGACTACTCCTACCCCTGATCTCAAACAACCCCCTCTCCACCACCCTAGAACTACAGATGGGGTCTATAAGCCATGCCAAACTAGTCCTGAGGATCCACTTAAACAGGGTGGTCATGACTGATGTGATAGCTGAGGTAATGACTGATGTGATAGCTGAGGTATGAGAACAGCTAAGAACAAGTAGGACTGGGTGGTTTATATTATCCTGCAAGAGATTGTTTGTCTTTTTGGGAGTGGTTGAATTGAACTGAATGGACAGGCTAAAGGTACGGTTTTAGGTTCATGAGTGAGCGGGTAAATTCAAACAGATTTATGATACAGCTACCAACTTATTGAGCGACCTTCACATATAAAGCCACTTGGATTGTAATTTCGTAAGAAGTATGAAATAGGAGTGGATTAGTTTAACCTTTTGACCAGCTAATTATGGTCTAGCTGAAGTGAAAGGGTGTGTTTATGATATGCAGTATGTACTATTAGGTCAGTTGGATCAGACAGTGATAGACTACAGATGTAAAAACCTTTTATTGTCTTAGGCAAAATTTCAACGACATTGGTGTGGTGTGAACCAACCTCAGCTGGTTTGATTTGCCCTGCCTTTTTGGCATGGCCTCTTTTTCTGTCCACAAATAAACGTGCTGAAAGTAGGGCTGAACGATTAATTGCATTTGCAATAAAATCGCGACATGATAAATCGCAATTTCTAACTGCAACGTGCGCGATTACAACGTGCGAAAGAGAATAGGGCTCTGGGCTGCTGTCCTCACCCGCAGCCAGAATGCTGCGGGACAACAAAACTCCTCTGATCCAGAAAATACCTGCATCACCTACAGGGGCCTCAAGTCTTCGGCCGATGGGCGAACACACAGAGCGAGCTCATCTCGCTGGTGACCGCGGTGCAAGCCGAGCTCCGAGCCGCGGGGCTCCAGAGCCCCCCAGTCACCTACATGCACATCTGCGAGACGGAGGTGTTCAGCATCAGGGTGTTCCTGCTGAGGCCCGGCGACTCCACACCGCTGCACGACCACCCGGACATGAACGGGATGCTCAAGGTTTTTACACTGCCTCATGTCTGCTGTGTTGTGGCTCCACTTACACTCTGTCTGTTAGGTGACTTGTGTTCGAAAGGGTATGTACAGCCTTTCTATCACTCTCTGTTACATATTCCCTCAGTACCTGCCCTTGTATCCTTCTCTTTTCTTCTCACTAACTAACTTTAGCTTAGATTGAATATATAATACATTCAGACTGTCAAGTTTGAAAAATCAACCTAATGAAATTTACATTACAAATTGTATGGAAATGGTGGGATTTGAGAGACACAGAGGGTGAGGTGTGGAATGAGAGTTAGGTCAATTGGAGGGAGGGGGCAGAGGATGAGGTAATGTTCCTGCAGAAGGCGCTCCATTCAAGGGTCAGAAGCTGTTCATGGAAACCATCTGGCCAGTTTGTTCATAGCCACACCAAACATAAACATGATCCTCTATTCTATCTCTCTCTCTCACTTTCCCCCTGCCTTCAAATGCACCCACTGCCCATTTTTTCTCTTTTCTTCACTTCATAACCCCCCCCCCTTCCTTTCCATCACCTTACCTTTTCTACCCCACTGCTTTTGCTCCTCTTTTTCTCTCTAAAAAAGATCCTACTCATTAATGCATGGCAGCTGCAGGGAGCAGTGTTACTTCATTTTTCCATGGCAACGGTCTCTCTGTTTCAGCAGATCCCATTTCAGTTTTGGTAGCAACGTGCTTCTTTTCCAACGCTGAACACATTCATGTGTTAAAAAGAAGGAATTATTGCAAAATTCTTGAAATAGAACAATCATCCTAATCACTTGCAATTATTATCGTCGCCCATAGAGAACATGGGTGTCCTTAGCTAGAATGGGATAGAGAAGGGGACATGACAGGATGAAAAAGGGTACGGGTGAGCAGTGGGGGAGAGGGTCAGGCAGGTAATAAGCAGATGACAGAGAAGAACATAAGCGGAAAGAACACACAATGTGAAGTGACAAATTAAAAAGTTGCACCGCATGTGAGGAGCAACACAGCAATAGGTTGGAAAATGACAAAAAAGTTAAAGCATAGGCTCAGAACTTTAAGGCTGAGGGCAAGTGGCCATGCAAAGTTCTGCCAGGCCACCCTGGCAAGGGTGAACATTGCGGCACTGCCCCGATTGTGAAGTGACTACTAAAAAAGCACCACCTACACATATGAAAGCTTTGCATGACAACATAATTAGCTGGCTCTTCCTAGAACAAACATCCCTTTGGTGTTGTATGATATGTCAGAGAGACTTCCCCGCCTTGGATGTGAGGGCCTCAGTTTGGATTCTATGCCCCTCTGACCTGGTATGAGAAAGCCACTGGTGCTTTTGCCATAAGTGTGTGGATTGACTTCTGTCTCTGTCTCTCTAAATTTTCTGTCATTCTTCTCTCTTTGTCTATCGTTGCTAATCATCACAGCAGTTTAAGACTGTGGGATCCCTATTTTCTCTCTTTGAGCTACTTGGTTTAACTGTCAATTTTTCCGCATCAATGACAGTTTGATGAGCAAATTCAAATAAGCTCTCTGATGGCTTTGAATGGTTTGAGCCAATTTATTTGCAGGATAAAAAATCCCCTATCATTCATTGCAAGGTAACAAGGTAGCAAAGGGAACAGAGTCTTACAATGGAGACAGATATGAACAGATGAGAATCTGCGCAAGGCATTGTCCTGTGTATGACAGAACATAACCAATCAAAGCTAACAATATCTGTCATTGAGCAAGACAAATAAAAAACACATGTACCTCATCCTTTCCTTTCTTCATTGTTAGCATTTTCTTACCTTCTTATATTAAAATAAACCCACAGTCTAGGATCTTGGCAGGACCTCTACCTCCTGCTGTGAAAGTTTTGTAGGGAATAATTTATGTCACAGCATTATGGTTGTATCTAAGACCAAGAGTAAAAGATTTTTCAAAACAATTTTCATAATCGTTAGCTACCCCTACTTTGTTTAAACAGAAATAAGTTGTCTCAGGAACTGTAGACTAATAAATAATATTATAATGATGAAGAATGAATTACAATTTTGCAACCCAGACAGCTCAAATTTGGGGGAATCCAAGGCCTGGGATACCAGCTGTCAGTTTGTCCAGTTTGTTTCGCCCCTGCTCCCATGTCGACAGGGCAGACTGTTTACAAATTACTGCTGTAGTACATTGCGTGGTCCCAGTTGCACAGCCAAAAGGGACATAGGAAAGTGGAGGCAATGGCGGGCTTAATATAATGTGTTGTTCGGCTTGTGAATTATTGCTTACTGTTTACATGCACAAAAAAACACAACGTGAAAGACATATTTAATCCAATTAAATACTTAATTAGCTGTTTAGCGTACTTTAAATTCCCTCTAATGCGAGTATCCACGTTACCGCAACTAAACCTGATAATGTCTGTCATCCTGTGATGAATGGTAATGTTATGAAAATTGTAACCAATTAATTTATGATTGCTGTAGGGATCTGACCAAAAGTTTGACCAATGGTCTCAATACAAGACTATAATCATCAGAATTGTTGTTATTGATATTTGCAGTGGCAAACAATAACAGTGTATATTTTAGCAACAAAACTAAGAAAATTATAGTCTGGGTAAATGTGGCCACTGCCTTCATTCCAGTAATGCTTGCACATTGTAAAAGAGGAGTCAAAACTGAATTCAGCACACCATTGTAAACAAAGACATCCAAATTGTCCAATCAATAATGTACCACATGAGCACACGCGAGTGAATGCTACATGCAGTCCTTATTGCATGAAGAGAATCCTTGTTACAGAATTGTCACTGGCTGCTGATGTATTTCTGAAGGTGCTGGTTGTGATGTGGGCTGAGCCAACTGGTCCACAATGGGGACATTTAACGATCCAGTAAAACTTCAGGATATTAAAAGGGACAAACAGCCAGCCAGACAGTCAACCAGAAAGTCAGTCTGCCACAAAGGGACATGAGACAATAAGTATGCATCTGTATGTAAAACAGGCTAATAGGCTAACAAGTTACAGAGGTTTGTGGAAGGCATGTGCCCACAACCACAGAGTGCTCAGTTCGGGTGGGTTTAGCTAAACCTCAATACTTAATTGCAACAGAGGAGAGAAAGAGGTGGAAGGCTGTTACCAGATGTGTGGGCCGGCCAATACTGCTTAAATCCATTTATCCATCCATTAGCTATACCTGCATATCCACTGAGGGTCAAAGAGTGGATCGAGCCAATCCCAGCTGATAGTAGGAGAGAAGACACCCTGGACAGCTAGTCAGCATACCATAGGGCTTACATATAGGGGCAAGTAAACAGTCTAAATCTTACTGGCAATAGACTATAATTATCAGAAATGAATGCCTGAATTTGGGAGGGACCCAGAATAACCAGAAAAAACTCAAGACATACAAACTCATATTTCTTATGCTTGCATCTTTCAGACCCTTCACGATTGAGCAATCAAAGTTCTTCGTTCCAAAATCAGACAAGTAGAGGAAATTATTATCTTGTATAGTTTCTGCTATACACAAGTAGAACAAAAATGGTGGAGAGTTAAGTTTGATACCTGAACAGTGAGGCGTTTTACGGCATCCCAGGTATGGGCAATAAGCTCCTTCCTTCTTTCCTCTGAGGTTGTCCATGACTCTTCTGCAGAGGTGTCAGGCATCACTTTCATTTGGATGGACAGGGGACGTGATTCTGGAAAAAGACAGAAAATGTTAAGACAATAGACATTGATTCAAATATTATTTTAAAACAGCATTTCTTAAACCATTCATTCTCCAGTGGTTTCTTATTTCTAAGTACAGTGGGCACCCAGTACTAATGTATATTACGCTTGTGCAACCTTCTGGAACTGTGTTGAAAAATACTCCCACAGATGTGTGAAATAGATACAAAAACTAACTTTTCAATTAACACAGCGTTCATCCTTTTACTTAACTCTCTTCACAATCGGTGTTATTGTCATTTGTTGTAGAGTATCATCAGTATGTTAAATGGTGTTTAACTGACATCATGCATTAATGTGAGGTGTTGTCAGGATTCTTGTGTTTAACAGTGGATGAGGGAACCATGGGACCTCAGTCAGTCAGTCGGTCGGTCGGTCGGTCGGTCGGTCGGTCGGTCGGTCGGTCGGTCGGTCGGTCGGTCGGTCGGTCGGTCGGTCGGTCGGTCGGTCGGTCGGTCGGTCGGTCGGTCGGTCGGTCGGTCGGTCGGTCGGTCGGTCGGTCGGTCGGTCGGTCGGTCGGTCGGTCGGTCGGTCGGTCGGTCGGTCGGTCGGTCGGTCGGTCGGTCGGTCGGTCGGTCGGTCGGTCGGTCGGTCGGTCGGTCGGTCGGTCGGTCGGTCGGTCGGTCGGTCGGTCGGTCGGTCGGTCGGTCGGTCGGTCGGTCGGTCGGTCGGTCGGTCGGTCGGTCGGTCGGTCGGTCGGTCGGTCGGTCGGTCGGTCGGTCGGTCGGTCGGTCGGTCGGTCGGTCGGTCGGTCGGTCGGTCGGTCGGTCGGTCGGTCGGTCGGTCGGTCGGTCGGTCGGTCGGTCGGTCGGTCGGTCGGTCGGTCGGTCGGTCGGTCGGTCGGTCGGTCGGTCGGTCGGTCGGTCGGTCGGTCGGTCGGTCGGTCGGTCGGTCGGTCGGTCGGTCGGTCGGTCGGTCGGTCGGTCGGTCGGTCGGTCGGTCGGTCGGTCGGTCGGTCGGTCGGTCGGTCGGTCGGTCGGTCGGTCGGTCGGTCGGTCGGTCGGTCGGTCGGTCGGTCGGTCGGTCGGTCGGT
The DNA here is from genome assembly GCF_949316205.1 of Platichthys flesus. Lineage (NCBI taxonomy): Eukaryota > Metazoa > Chordata > Actinopteri > Pleuronectiformes > Pleuronectidae > Platichthys > Platichthys flesus. The sequence goes on from NC_084955.1 coordinate 1,310,633, forward strand.
CGGTCGGTCGGTCGGTCGGTCGGTCGGTCGGTCGGTCGGTCGGTCGGTCGGTCGGTCGGTCGGTCGGTCGGTCGGTCGGTCGGTCGGTCGGTCGGTCGGTCGGTCGGTCGGTCGGTCGGTCGGTCGGTCGGTCGGTCGGTCGGTCGGTCGGTCGGTCGGTCGGTCGGTCGGTCGGTCGGTCGGTCGGTCGGTCGGTCGGTCGGTCGGTCGGTCGGTCGGTCGGTCGGTCGGTCGGTCGGTCGGTCGGTCGGTCGGTCGGTCGGTCGGTCGGTCGGTCGGTCGGTCGGTCGGTCGGTCGGTCGGTCGGTCGGTCGGTCGGTCGGTCGGTCGGTCGGTCGGTCGGTCGGTCGGTCGGTCGGTCGGTCGGTCGGTCGGTCGGTCGGTCGGTCGGTCGGTCGGTCGGTCGGTCGGTCGGTCGGTCGGTCGGTCGGTCGGTCGGTCGGTCGGTCGGTCGGTCGGTCGGACGGACGGACGGACGGACGGACACACACACACACACACACACACACACACACACACACACAGATTGTCTAAGACAACGCTAGTATGCCTGCTGTGGTCCAGACAAAGGCCAAATGTCAGCAACAACCAGGCATACAAATCACACAGCAACAACCCCCTCTTCAAGCATTACATTGCATTACATTACATTACATGTCATTTAGCTGACGCTTTTGTCCAAAGCGACTTACATTTTTAGTACACTCAACATTTATGAGGGGCCATTTAGGGGTTCAGTATCTTGCCAAGGACACTTGGGCATGCAGATGGGAAAGAGTGCAAAAACAAGCATTAGCAAACACCATATAAACCTGAAGGTTGAAAAAACTTGTATTTTCTAAGTGACAATTCAGTGAGAGTGTGTTTGTGTGTAAGTAAAAGCATGGCCAAGCTATTCATGTCTGAACTCCTGTGAAAATATCACACTCAGTATCCATGTGCCTCTGCCACTTTGGGACTTTGAAACAGACTGTATTTTTCGTGATGCCTACAGTCAGCGGATCATTACATGCTATGCAGAGTACTTGACAACCCATATTTTCCATTTACTGTCTCCCACACTTTTATTTGTCAGCTACAATGTTTATCTAAGCAATGTATGAAATCATGTTGATACACTTTCATATATCCACAAAGTCACAGATGGCAGCAGGAACGACTACGCTTTGACAGGAAAGATTGTGATCATGGATTTTCATTGAGAAATGTGAAGAGTGCACTGCATAATCTGCTGTGATATCATTGGGTTGTCTCTCTTGCTGAGGGCTGGGTATTTGTTAATATTCCTGCCACATAGTATTAAAGAACCATTTCCTATTCAACTCAGCTGGGGATCCACACATATATGACAGGGCTCTGTCGCTGCTGCTCTCTGTCATGTTGCCCAGCTGTTTATACCAGGGAAACTACCCCAGGGACCCTCAACATGAGGGTATGAGTGTTTACTTTTACTAAAGGTTGGAAACTATTGGAATGTGTACAACATTACAACTATGACCATACAGCACAAAATTGAGTGCAAGGAACTCTCAATTTCTGATGAAACTGTGGTGAAGCATAGCTTAGAACATTGTATATAACCATTTGTAAAGCTTTGAGTTTTGCAGTTGCAATAGCAGGCACTAGAAAACAGGCTAGACAGAAGCCCGTCTTGAGTAAAATGTAGTTGGAATCCTGATATCTGACTTTAGGAGTTAATTTAAGCTTTTAACAAACTAGTTTTAAAATTGTAATTTTGCATTATTGAATAGATGGGAAGATTTGTCAATTTTATCTAGCAAAAATACTACATCACATAACATGTGAACATTGAATATATACTGAATCTACTGTGCATTATGCAATAACATACATGTAAATTTAAGTAACCATAACACACAGTAAACATCAACAGATATGTAAATGTGGTCGCATGTGTCGGCATATGAATGCCTTTGCCTAAAATTTTACTACGGGCAAAAGGAAGCCATAAGGTGGTAGGAAAATGCCCCCTAAATTCAATTCGTAAGATGCTGAGCTACTACTGACAATTCATCTGAACTCAATTCTACCTTAAAAATGTATTCTTAGAAGTTATTACTTTCTGGCAAGACCTCAAGGGTGGTATTGGAGGTAGGCCTGACTGAAAATGTCCTTCCCCAGAGAAGGTCTGCTAAGCCAATCACAAAGTGTGCTAAAGTACAGCTCTCCATTTAGTTTTAGTTTTAAATACCATTCCAGGACTCTGTTTGTTAATCCTAGGGTCATTATTTGGAATGAAACTGCCATATCTTGTTATAGTGACTTGGCGCCTGCCATTTCTGCAGAGAGCGGGTTTAGAGAGAGACAGGAAGGCAGGGACAGAGAATGAGAAAGACAGAGTGAACACAAGAGGACTAAATTAAAATGAAAGAGAAATATGACAAGAGCGCCCAAAGCTCTTAAACCTGCCCAGTCCTAACAAGTCCTAAGAGTCCTCTTAAAGTAGGGTTATTCCCCCAGCCTCGTGCCATATCAGCCATGTCCTTATTTTCACCCTCTATTAGGCCATAAGGCTAAACTCTGACCATACACTCCTCCCCTCTCCTTCCTCTCCCGTTTGGTTCTCTCACTCCAACCACACCCTTTGTCTTTCTCACTTAAGCTGCTTTCAGACATGCAATGACCCTGCAGTTGCTCCGTGTTTTCTCGGGAGGAGGTTTGAATGAAAATGTATAATCAAGACGCTCCGGAGTTTCTACAGACTTTATCCGCCTGGCCTAATGTCAATATAGAAATCCAGGAGATGTCAATGTATGAACACAGCAGGGGATCCCGCGCTTGACTCACCGCTAGCAGGTGGGGGGGTGCTAACACGCAACAGATGAAAAAACTAAAGAAAACAAATATCTCCTTGTGAAAAAGTGGTGACACACACAGAAGACACACACAAAATGTCAAAAGAGTTTGTGGTGATAAGTGCCGACAACGGTGTTGGGGTGCTGAAGTGAATATCTGCCGCAGAGGAAATACGTCACTTCCTGCATCTGTCTGTTGCACCCGGCTGCTCCACCTCTCGCCTGCATAACGCAGAGGATTTAATGCTGTTGTGAACATGTCTGTGCAGAGAACCTCCCGCTGTTCTGTCCATGTGTGAAAGGCTGACTCTTAGTAAACTCTGTAGCCAATTCTAAGAAATTTTACCAGGAGGTCATGTCTGAAAATGGCTTAGTTTTCAGCTGGTGTGTAACACTTTGTGGCGGCAATTTGTGTATCCTCTTTACCAGCTCCATCACTTCATCCAGTAAGTAAAGGTTAGGATTTTTTCAAGCCCACAGCTTTTGTCAAGTGATCAGAGAAAACACAAAGACCAGCACAATTATAACACATTGACCTTAGGGTGTGAAACAAATCAGCGTTGCCTCATTGCATGATGTACTCAAAACACCACCACCATTGCGTTGCAATATAGCTGTAAAATGTGTGAGGGTGTGTGCTGTGGTTAGTGAAAATCACACATCATACTCATGTGCAACTTACCATTGAATACACACATGAACCCACGCACACATTATGATACACCCGTAGTCATAACCTCTCACAGGCTGCTGTCCATTACATATGTGCTGTGCTGCTTACAAATGTGCTGCTTGAGGAACAAAGTTCCTCAAGCAGCACATTCGTGAAATCCGCAGAGCGATTGACAGTCTATATGATGGTACAGTGGGCCTCGGCTCCTCCTGGTGCAGGACAATGTTCAGAGTGTGTGAACAGTTCCTGGAAGACAAAGGCATTGACGCCATTAACTGGCCCTCACGTTTCCCTGACCTTAATCCTGTTGAGCACCTATGGGATGGATGCCCTGATCCAAGTCTGGGAGGAGATCCCCCAGGACACCATACGCCAACTCATCAGGAGCATGCCCAGACGTTGTTGAGAGTGCATATAGGCACTCACATTATTAGTTTCCGTAATCAAATTCATGCAAGTTGGATCAGTGTTTAACTTATATGTTGTTGTTTTTCAGTGTGATTTTGAATACAGCTCTCAATGGGTTGATGGTTTGGGTTTCCATTGACCAATGTTATGTCATTTTGTTCTAAACAAATTATACAATGTACATAAGTAAAGATTTTTGACTTGAATAATTCGATAATCAAGATCTGATGCGTTGAGTTCCCTTATTTTATTTGAGCAGTGAAGATAGACCCAATTAGCCTGGATGCCAGACAAACTTAGCCCCGCCCACAACATTTGAGGTGGGGAAGTTCGGTCTGGCATCGCTCCGTTGGAGAGAAACTATGCCCGAACAGAAGCTGTTCGGACCAATCAAATTGTCAGGGCGGGCTTTATACGATGATGGACAGATAATCAACAGTTATGTAATCAACCACGTCACCAAAGAGCGCTTGGGCCCCCTGTCTCTTTTCTCTGATGCCTCAGATGAACACGCTTCTTCCGCCTGGTCTCCTTCATCGTCTGTCCTTTTTTTAAACACGGGAATGTCGCGTTCCAACCATGTTATTAAGTTCTTACAGGACAGATAAATGTGATACGCTTTGTTTGATGTGTTGTGGAGTTGTAATCCTAAACGGAGAACTTGTTTGTACGTGCATTCACCTTTACGCCGGGTTCACACCACGTATGCGCAGCGCCAAGACTTAAATAACAGCTGGCTCCCATCCACTCCCATGTTAAACCTTTGTGTGGGTCACACCAGAGGCTGAAGCGCCGCACAGCGGCAAGGCTGCCTAGCACCGTGCAGCGATCGATTCGGCGTTGAGTCTATTTTTTGCGCTCTACACGAGCGTATCGCGCCAGGAGACACACTGAAAAAGGATATTAAATGATATTGATGACATATTTTATATGATATAAATGATCAAATATGCATCTCATACTTTGAATTCCCCTTCTGTTGTCCTGGAGTTTTAATTTTACCAATTCTACCAATGACATTTTTAAATGTCCCCCTCTGCCCATCCACTACAGCCACACAAGCAGTCATAAAGATAAAAAGAGAGAGAGAGGGGGGGGGGGGAGAATACGTAATTTACCCTCGACACCCGACATTTAACGGAGCAAACAGCGGAGAAGTTCTTCAACATGGATGACATTAAATTAATAATTGAAGTGGAGAAGTACAGTGAGTTGTATGATCCTCGGAACATGTTGTATAAAGACAACACCAAAAAAGACAAATGTTGGGATGCTGTTGCTTAATGTTGGAGCAACAAGTAAGTATATGCTTTTATACTACTCGATCAACGGGTAATATTATTAGCGCTGTCCGGCGTGAACCCGCTGTACTGTTTCTCTCAAAAAATGCTGATCGTGTTGGTAAATTCTCCGTGTATCTTTAAATTATTTTTACAACACCGGCAAAAATCTTCTTTACTGATATTCTTCTTCTACTTCTTCCAGCGTGCGTGCAGTTGAGCTTTGTTGATAATAACTATGCGTCGCTTAACATACGTCACATACTTGTGCTCTGATTGGTTGTAGGTCTATCCAATTGAGCGAAGAGGCATGAAACACCTGTGGTGATGTTTGCATGGAAAGAATTTAACGGTGGTGGTGTACAGTATATGCCTCAACATAATCACATTGTCAGAGGATGGCTGAGGAACAAACAAAGACTAAAAAGTCAGAAGAAAAAAGCAAACGTGAAGGCCTTCTTATGGTGGGGACTGCAAAGTTGGACATAATTGGACAAGTTGGAATTAAATTCCGCCCTGGACAAACCGTTAGGACTTGTGCATACCTGGACTGACAGGCACACAGAGAGGGCTAAAGACTCACAGGGACCGGTAAAATGGCAAAAAGCATCTATCTGTCCTTTTTGATTGTTTGAGCAATTCAACCATATAAACAACCTCACTGAGTGATCTCAGGGCATTTCCCCATGCTGCTTGCTATCTTTCCCTATTTCAAATGGTTTATAGTGAGTTGAAGTGTTGTATATTCTGTAACCGCTGTGCGCAAAGGCAGTAATGAGGTTCTTTAATAAACGTGCCTGCATATTTGTTTTTGATGCAAGTCAGTGTTTATTTAAATATATAGGTGCCTCGATTTGTTCAGTGTTTCTACAGCAGTTTTGAAAAATTTAAATATTGTGTGGCCAGGCTGACAGAAACGGGTAAGGCCAATGAGGGTGAGAGAAGAGTTTTATCTAACCCATCTATTTCTACTTCTCTACACAGACTGCATCCACATACAGGTATTTTCTCTTTCTGCCAGCTGTGCTTTAGGAAGTCCATCAACCAGTCATATTAACGATGGAAGACTACTTTTAAAGTAAGTGCACATTGACTATCAGAGGTCAGAGATTAAACACAACATTGCTATCTAATTCACATTTTATAATTTATATACTTTATACTACTATAAGAAAACGAGAGAGAAAAGTTAAAAGAAGATCTTAGAAGAGAAAAGAACAAGAGAAGAGAAAAGAAGAGTTTGCCTGCACGACCATGACACAACACATAAAGAATGAAAACAAAAGGCCACGTCTTCTCTCAGTGACACAAAATCCCTTTGAAACGTCCCGTGTGCAATCATCTCAACCCAGTCTCCAATCCCCTCCCGTTCCTGTCATCTGAACTAAACCCCCTTGAGCCTGAGGACTAATCCACGCTACGTCTGATGAACCACAAATCAACCCCAACTTCACTCTCATCCTCTCACTTCAACTTCAAATACCACAGCCAACATCCACAAAAGGCCTAATGCCCTTATCATTCACCAACATAGAAAAGGGATATATAAGGACAGATGTATTCCCCACTACTGTGTGTCCAGGAGGTCAGTGAAAGGTTTGTATATGGGCTCATCATAGTGTAGAGGCCAAAGATCTTCTAATCTTGCGAGTGAAGTCCCATACAGACTATAATCATTCTTCCGGGGAGGGGGTGGAGATGGTCTTGATGGGGGTCGTATGACATTATTCCTCCTTTCATTGTTTTCTTTCCCTGCTCCAACCATCATTACCTTGATAAATTATTGACTTTACCAGAAAAATTAAACTACATGAATAACTCCACAATGAAAATATTATCCCCTTCTGAAAAGTGCAGAGCAGCCTATAAAAACCTTCCTGACTTCCATCAGGGTACTTGAGCTTGAATTATTGTTATATATGACTGTGTAGTTCTGTATGAAGTTCTGTCATCAGTGCTCTGGCAATTTTATGTATGTTTATTAGCATGTATATATTAGTTTCTCCCTGCTGGTTCTTTCATCAAACTATATTACTTTATGTCTTTCAAGAATATACTGTGTGTCACTCAACCATGAAACCTGGACTTTTTTTCCCGTACCCACCTTTTTTGACACACTACGGTTGAGATCACAGAAAAGCCATCAGTTCAAGAACATTTTTGCAGCACAGCCTTGGCAACCACCAGATATTGCATTGTAACTTGCAGACTGGCATCATGAACAAAGCAAAAGTGCTTTGATATCTCTTTCAGATCCTCCCAGTAAATGGGAAATATACATCTAATGCCATCATTCAGATCACTAGCAGAAAGGAACACAGACGACATTTCTCATTCCACCCTTAAAGAATGAGAGCCAGATCGGAGGATAGGTTTCTCAGCAGAAGAGGTATGTCCTCAGAGCGCCAACGGCTAATTTTAGAATTGAAAAGCAAAGCCAATGAGATCAGTACTCTGGTACATGTTAGGGAACAGTGAGAAGCTCAGGACTTGGGAGGCTCTCAATCAGAAACATGGTGCTGCTGCCAACAAGATCATTCATTAGGGACAAATAAAGAAAATACTTAGAGGCTAGTTTTATGTGAACCAATTTGTGGTGTAATTGTATGGGCAGACAGAAATGGACCTCAAGCTGAGGAGAATTGACTTGTTTTCAAAGTCGTCGTTCCACAGCTGTCCACATAAAGTATAACGTCAAAAAAAAATAAATTGTTAACACTTCTGTGATGATGTTACTAAGCAACCTTCAAACAAAATCTATGATTGGAATTAAATAAGAAGTTTTGTATTTAGTTTTTTAAAAATGATGTCTAAAAGTTCAGATTTGAGAAGAAGAATATTAAGTTGACCATATATACAAATCCTGGTAAAATGACTGAAGTTATCAAATATCCTAGTCAAACCAGGGCCACATAGATATGACAAGGGAGAAATTTGTTAAAACTACAGTATAAAAACACCTAGACAAGGATTAAAATTAGTATTTGTAAAGTATATCTACAGAGTATATGCCTATTTTTTAGAACAAATAGGATTCCTTATGTGATGGACATCCAATATTAATTGCCAAGCTGTGTGTCTAACAGAAAAAAAAATGTATTTTAATATATTTAACCATGTGAAAGTTTCTGTCATCAACTGAAACTGGCTTTGGTCCAGTTCAGCCAAGTCTGTGATGCCTTGTAACACATCCCTGTTTATGTAAGATGTGCAATGACCAAAACGAGTGAGGAAGAGAGACAGAGTGAAATACTTTGTTGCCAAACAGAGTTGAGTGGATGTGGACCTTGAGATTTTAGCTGGGCAGCCCCAGCGCTATAATATGATATCACCCTGCGCTTTCAGGGGAAATGATCTGCAGTGAACTAGTTCTGTGTGTCTCTGTACATTTGCCTACACATTAACAGGCACCTTCCAAAAGCTTACAGGAAAGTCCTCCTTGATTACTATGAAACTGTAGCTAGGCTGAATGTGGTAACAAAACAACATAACACTCTCTTTACATCATAAAAGTGCCAGGCATGCGTTCAAATGGACAATTGGAAGCAGGGACATCTAGCTAGTGCAATTGTTCTGAGGAGGCTTTGAACTGCTAAAAACCCTGAAAATTATTTTCTTCCAGTGGGTTATGATTTATTCTAATAATTCCAGAGGTGATTTCTAAGGGGAAATCAATAGCTCCAGTGGAAAACTGTGATAATCAATAGGCACAGGAAAAGACTGCTCTCACCAGTTTATCATCGGGTGGAACAGAACACCACTCTACACCAACATGCCATACATCCAGCATATTAGGTCATTTGGTCTCATAACAGTACTTCTAACAACAATAATCTGGACATGTAAGCTATTACCTTCTCAAATTTACCACTTCAATGCATGGTTAGAGTAGATTTTGTCAGCTTGGTGGCAGGGTCCAAAACAGTATGTATCCTTGGGCCAAACAAATCTTAGTGGTCTGGACTCAAGAGGGAATGGGTTAAACAGGTAGTCTTTACGTTTTTAGTAGGCAATTGCTTTCTGTTGCCTTAGCAAAGCACCAAATTGCACCTGAGCTCATTTAAGACCAAATTGCCCAAGGGCACTCAAATGGGCACAAATAACAATTTTTCTTCATGGAGCCATTTTTTTTAAATTATACTCCAATCACACAGTGGAGGCAGCTGTCAGAAGCAATGTAGGGTTCAGTGACTTGCACAAGGACAAGAATAGTGTCCATAATTAGGGTCCATAATTTGTGCAATGCTGCATATATTCTCGTTTTACAAGATGACTAAAGGCATTAAGGGGCTAAATACCTGAGTATTGAAATTGCACAAGTGTCCACCAGTTAGCTGGATGCCCCTGTTGAGCATTAGCCAGCCACAAGAGTTTATTCCTGTGCATAAAAATGAATCTTGACTGAAGATTAAAATGTATATATCAATATCTGAGTGTGTAATTTCAATGTTGAATGCTATCTGTACACATGTGGAGAAGGTGTGTGCTGCTGTGGTACCACTGTTGTTCAGGGTTCATACACATTTCAGACCAATTGGATTTCCATGACATTTCCATGACTTTTCAATAACTTTAAACCAAATTTCCATGACCAAACATTTTGTGAGATCTCGGTGTATACATGAAAAGTTACACAATTTAGTTTTTAAGCTAACAATGAGAAATCCTAAGCATACAGTATACCTTAAATAACACAAATGAATGAGAGACAATAGTTTGAATGAGGTCTTTGTCTGTTGTAACCAATGACATGTACTTTTGCATTTGTAGCCAAGCATTGTTAAATCTACACTTCCCTGGTATAGTGCATTATCTTGCCTGCTTCCCCACCAAACGTTTCAATTAGTATGAGAGCGTATGCCTGCTTATATTTTTAGCATATTTATTTTAAAAGCATATGAATTATGTTAAACTCAGGGTAAATGAACGACAGGAAAAAATGAATATAGCGAATTTCCATGACTTTCCCAAATTTTGGGATAAACAAATTTCAAGCATTTTTCCAGGCCTGAAAATATACATTGTTACTCTTGATCGTCCGAAAAAAGTTTCTTCTAAATAAAAGCATGGACGCAGTGATTACAAACCCCCATATAATCCCCTGAAAAGATATATATTCCAGAGACGAACCAAATTTGTACCTATTACAGCTGAGGAGATTAAGACCTGGTCATTTATGAACTACATCCACATCAGCGTTACCCTTCAGCCACAGTTGCAATCAGAAATATTCAACCCCCTCACCTCAATAGACATTATAGTGATGTAGATGACAGATAATGACAATAAATGACAAAAAAAACTCATCAAACAACAAAAGATATTTATTGATTCGTATTTTAGTTATTTTGACAACAGAAGTTGACTTAACTTTGAAGTTCAAATGAAAAATGTAACTCTTTCAACACATGTGCATGTGCAGTATTATTCAACCCCCCAGCTTCAGTACTTTGTGGCGCATCCTCTAGCTTTTATAACTTCTAAAAAATATTTTCGGTAAGTGCAGACAAGCTTCTTACACCTCTCGATTGGCATCTTTGCCCATTTTTCAAGTGCAAAAGCCTCTAGATCAGTGATGTTTGATGGCTTCCATGCTGCAACTGCCTTCTCTAAATCCCACCAAAGATTTTCAATCAAATTTGAATCTGGTGACTGTGAATGCAACTCCAGGACGTTCCAGGATCTTTTTCTCAACCAAGCTTTGGTGGACTTGGAGATTTTGCTTTGGATCATTGTCTTGCTGGAAAGTCCAATGATCACCAAGGTTCAATTTGTCGACAGAAGGAATCACATTCCTCTTTAAAATAGCCTGGTATTTCTGTGAATCCATGATGCCATGTACACAATAAAGATTGCTAGTTCCTGCCGCAGAAAAACAGCCCAACATCATCTTTGACCAACCTCCATGCTGGACTATGGGGATGGTATTCTTCTGGTCATAAGCCTGTCCTTTTATACGCCAGACATACCGCTGGTCCATACGTTCAAACAGTTCCAGTTTGGTTTCATCAGTCCATAGAACTGTCACCCAAAACTCTGTAGGCTTATCCAAATTCCTCCTGGCATATTCTAATCGACTTTTGATGTTGCTTGTGGTCAAGAGCTGAGTGCGTCTTGGAGCCGGCCATTAAGTCCTTTATTATTCAGTGCACGTCTTATAGTTGCCACTGCAGCACTTGTACCAGCCTTCATCGTTGTTCTGACTAAGTTGCTGAGGGTCCTTGATGAAATGCTGGGCTTTCTTCTACGGCCAGGCATGTTTGAAGCTGCTATATCAGTTGTAAACTTCCTTATAATGTTCCCAATTGTGTCTCTTGGAATATAATTTTTTGGGGAATTCTTCTTCTACCCAAGGCCTTTCAGGTGTGATGAAATAATCTCCTCTCTCAGCTTTTGTGTAAGCTCATTTGTCTTTCCCATGATTGCAACTCACCTTGAATACCTTCATGGGTGGGGTTTATATATGCATCACAGCTGAAGCAAATGAAGGATCAGTATAGAGTTCCCAAAGGCGTAATAATGTTTCAACTCAACTTTAGGACAAAAAAAACTGTCAGACAGCTTTAAAAACAACAATATTATATAGGGGTTGAATAATTGTGACATGGCTATCTTAACAAAATATACTGCTACACACAAATACTACATCATGCATTTTCCGTGTTGATTTTCTTTATAACTCAACTCATAAAGAAGGCATCCGAAGCAGAATCTTGATCAAAGAACAAGATTCTGTCTACTTTAATTGATAAATCCTTAAAATCTTTGGGGGTTGAATATTTCTGATTGCAACTGTAATCATTTTAGCTCAGATGTCATCCATCACATGACTCACAATGGCTAAAAGGCCTTAGAGATGAAATGCCTTTAGTTGACAATACAAAGCAGAAGTCAGTTTAATGCTCACTTAATATTCAACAAAGTATAAACACCAGTGAAGAAGATGATGCACCGACAAGAGTTGGATTGAAAGCTGATCGCTGCCAGTGTTTTTGCTTTTTCATAATAGCTTGACATGAGGGAGCTCTCATTATCTCCCTCTGGTTTAAAAATCCAGTCCCTTATCCACAGTGTGCTGCACACATGGTAAAGCAATTAATAAGTCATCTGCAGATAATGCCTATTTCCAATCATAACAGGTTCAATGTCAGCAACTCTTCGCATGAAATGACTAGGGAGAGGTGTTTTACAAGGGTAACTCCACCCTAACAACATAATCTACATGTTATTCCCATGAACTTGAGCCATTTCAGAGCCCTTAATTACCATACCTTTTACTTTTGTTCCACTATGTACAGTTAAGGTGTAAAAACATCCATGAATTGTTAAAATAACCTGATCTGCCTCTGTAAAAATTACTTTCCAGAAAACTATTATCAAAAGGTGGACTATATGTCTGGTTAAATTAGTTTATACCAGTACCCCAACATGGTCAGCCATAATATGAATAATTAACATCCCCCAATTAATCACAGGAACAATGGATCATTAGGAGAAATGAGGTGAAACAGAATTTCACTTTATAAATGTCTAACTTTGGATCAAATATCACCACAATGCAATTACCCAATATTTGAGGAGTTCCTATTTTTCATTCATGGCCAATAAAGTAAAATTGTCTTTACATATAGAGAAATCAAATAGTTAATTGCAAGAAGGATAAATGATTATGTAACATGGATAGCATGAAACTTGAGATGTGGGATGATGGAAACGAAGTACCTGCTATGCTGTAATCTCCTTTGGTGTTGAGCTGTAGTTTATCAAGATCTTCTGACTGCAGGAAGGCTTATAGTTTCACAATGATTAAAACCACAGGGGTTAAATGGCTCGGCCCTTTTCCTATTCTGATTGGTCACGGAAACAATTTGTAACGTTTCATTACATCTACTCCTTTAACACTGCAGTAATGCCCAGAGAAGATGCTATTCATTTATTTGTAAGGTCTGTTACCAATGTACGGTGGTTAGACTAGAGACGCTGTGGCTTAGGAATGTCTTTGTTTTACTTCAAAGAGAAATATTCTAAGGAGTCTCACTTAGTACACGTTTCCAACTAACGAATGCATCCAAACAATGATATGCCATACACAAATATGGGCACCACTAATCGCTTTTGCACAGTTTCTGTGCTAACCACCAACAGTATGTATGCAATTGTATTGATTGATTTATTCAAGTGGTTGATTCCAAATCAAGTGTACCTTTGTTTCAAGTCATGTGAAAGAAAGGATGAAAATATACAGATGGCATAACTATGAAAAAAAGAGTACCATGAAAACATGAAAAAAAACAGACATCAAACAGTAATACAGCTTCACAGACAAAAATACAAAAATGAAGACAGGAACATGGAGGAGCAGTCACAAAGATAGAGAGATGATAGAAAGATAGTCCTACACATTGATAGTCAGTGTACTCTAGTCAGTTTAGTGTTGCTGACAGCCTGATGTAGCTTTGTGTGCAGTGTTGGAGCGAGGGTGACTAAGGTGTAAACTAACAAACTCGAATGAAATAATATACTTCTGAGATGTGATTAGGCAAAGACACTGTGTTATGGAAAAGCCTTAAGAGCATGTTGGATGAAACGAGGAACAGTGGGAAACCCAGAAGGAAAAGGCAGTGAGGCCTTTAAGCTGTGAGCTTTTAAAGTAAGCAAGGAAAGAACTCCAATGGCCTTTTTTAGACTCTGAAATGTCATAGGAGCATTTTTCCTATCAAAACACTTGACACAGAGGAACGTCATACACATACAATGTTATTTACAGCTACAGGATGACTTCATTCAAAACAGGGAATTATTACTCCTGTTGGGAACACATTTCCCAGGAACTTTGAAAGGAGGAAAAAAGACGACCACAGGCTTTATTTCCCCTAACTCGTCACTGCAAAGCTTTGGCAGAGAACGTTTCAACCATTTAAGTGTTTAGAGGACCTGGAGCCTAAACACTGCTAGGCTCAAACAACAGAGACTGGAACAGCCTTTTAACATATTTATTTATTCATATTCTAAACTGTGTGACTAATTCAGTCAAACGAAGCAAGCCAAGACATTCTATTGGATGACATTAATTAAATCTCTATAGAGCTAAATGAGTGTGAGGAGGTGGGCAATTAAATTTATAAATAACCATATGAGTATTTAATGAAAATCATTTGTACAGTGAGTAAGGGCCTGCGTTGTGTCATGGACAGCTCCTAAACAGTGACTGCTCCAGCTATCCTCCCAGGTAGGAGTCTAAGAATGCATGTATTAGTGTGTGTGTTTGTGTGTGTGTCAGTGTGTGTGTGTGTGTGCGCGTGTGTGTGCGTATGTGTGTGTGTGCGCGTGTGTGTGTGTGTGTGTGTGTGTGTGTGTGTGTGTGTGCGTGCGTGTGCGTTGTATTGTCTGGTCCTGACACTAAAGCAAGCAGTCACATCCATCACATGTTGAATGTCCATCTGTGGCAAGTAATATGTTTGTATAAACTGGCCTGCCTCTATGTGCATGTGTGTTAAGATACAACAAATAATATAATCAATAATATAGTACATTCTATGGGTATGTGTATGTGTGTTTTGTGGACAGACTGATGTTCATTGTGATCATGGGGGGTTTAGTTAGTGGAAAACGGGCAGTGAAGAAGAATCCACTTAGCACACCCAAGTCACTTACTGATTCTGGGTGTAAGAGCACACAAAGCGTAAATAGTAATACAACCAGAAGAGGAAAACCAGAGGAGGACATGCCTGGATAAGTGGTGTTTAGTCTGTCATGTGTTATGTAACAACATATATTCAATATCATAGTATGGCACAGCTTGGGATTAGTAAACCTACCTGTGACTGTCTTCGTTTTGACAGGGCTGCTGGCATAGTCTGAGGCCTGATTGGAGGGTTGTTTGGCAAATGGTGTGCTCCCTACTGACACCTCGTCCTCTCTCCTCTTGGCCAAAGTAACTGGACCTGGATTCTGGAATGACATCACAGTGTGATAGAGCACCTACAAGGTCATTCTGGCAATGAACTATGACTTATATGGATGCATCAAATGTGCATTTAATCAGTCATTAAAAGAAAGTTAATGTTTTCAGCTTTACAATGAAATACTTTAACACTATCCGGTAATGTGCTAACAATGTTGTTATGGGGTCATGAGGCGGTGGTCTAGTGGGAGAAACTTGGACTATGGGCAGAGAAGGTCTCTGGTTCGTCTCGGGTTCGACTCCATGGAGAGACAACAAAAGACGAACCTGGATTGATCTGTCCAAAAATCCAAGAGTCTTCCTACCCTGTCTAGTGCCCCTGAGCAAGGCACCTTACTCCCCCAACATCTGCTCCCCGAGCGCCGTACATGGTCGCTCACTGCTCTGTGTGTCCTGCACACAGATGGGTTAAATGCAGAGGTTAAATTAACCTACCAATGCATGAGTGTGTAGTGCATGTCTGTGCATGTGTTTGGTATAAATAAACATATCTTAATCTTAATCTTAATGACCCAGAGAAAGCTTCAGGCCTCTTTAAGGCCTGAAGCATTTCAGGGGAAATGGATGAGAGTATAATGTAGTGCTATATAAGAAGGAAGACAGAGAGAGAGAGAGAAAAGGAAAAATAAAAATGCAGTGGAACACAACTGAGGCACCCAAGACCAACAAGGACTAGTGACAGCTCCCTGTTTTTTGAGCAGTCTTCCATTCTGCTGCCAGGCCAAAAGCACACACACTCCGACACAGACTCACACTCACATACACACACACACAGGTGGCTGAATGACAGAAGATTGGAGGATTGGTCTGAAATAAGGAAACACCATTAGCATCAGCCAGCAGCACCACTAGGCTATGGTGCAGCTGCAGAAGGCTGGAGGCCAACCACATATTGCACACACACACAAGCACTGATGCAGTTCTTTTTTTTTTCAATGACTGGGTCAGGACCCAAATGCTGGTTTTGGTAAGATTAAAAATGAGCCCCTAATTACATTAGTATTTGAAGCTACCGACTCAGGTATATTGCCAATTCCTTCCTTAGTTCTTACAACTTAACATTGGCGGAATAAAATACTGTAGGCCAGTAGTTTGGTTACCAAAAGTCAGGTTTGATTTTAAAATCATTTTCAGTCTGTTAAACATCTGAGAATGTAAAAAAAAAATGAAAGTTAGAAACACACTGTCAAATAGACCGATAAGAAACACATACTATATGAGGCTATTACAACAAATAAATGTTAACAGAAAAGGCCAATTTAACATCCCCAAAATATTATAACACATTTCATATGATCATGTTGATTATTCTTCTACAGAAATATGTCAAATAGTATAAAAACCTTTATATTATTCACTTGATCATTCAATTGAACACTTCATGATACATAGGTTCTTGGCTCACTTTTAACTCCTCAATATTAAGAGCAGGCTTAACCAGTGAACATCCCCCATACCTGGATGATGACATCATATGAGATAACTCCTTCGATCCCACGTCTCTCTCCGTCATTTTCTTTACATTAACAATACTGTTACATGCTCTCTGTTGTCTCTTCTATGTCCCATTCTCCTCCTAGCCATCCCCATTCCCTGGTGTTTCATCTTCACCCCTTTCCATATCGGTTCTCTGCTCTCATACACTCAGGTCCCTACACTCTTGATTGTTTGTGACATTGTACATCCACCCCTTGTGGGCCCTCCCCACATGTCATCCCTCTGTCCCTGTCTTTGTCCAGTTTTCTGCTCTAAATTCCTCCTTTCTCATTATTTCCTGCCATTCTGAACGTAACCAGTTAGTGTCCTCTCCACTGTCCTTCACAGGCTGTTGAATGGCCTTGAGCTGAAAACCTTGTCTATGCAGCCAGACCTTGAGCAGGCCTTGACAGGCAGCTGAGATATATGGCCTTACTGAGACAAACCCATGAACACAGGCACAAACGCCCACATGTTTGCCGCAGCATGTCCACACACACAGCAGTCCTAGCTGTGTATCCTTCACACTGGCTGTAGTCCAAATCATAACATCTGTTAAACCCCATACAGCAATAACCTCCAAAGTGAGGAGTTGGTGCAATTAACTGTCTCGCGCGCGCAGGCACGCAGGCACGCACGCGCAGGCACGCACGCACGCACGCACGCACGCACGCACGCAGGCACCCCCCCCCCCCAGCCCTTTCAAACAGCAGGAGTCATGAAACAGAGCAACAACATGAAATATAATAAAAGCGATACAATATGATACTTTCACGTACTATATATAAATATATATATATATATATATATATATATATATATATATATAATATTTATTGTGGGCACAGAGCTTTCAATGTCCATAACCATCACCATGACCCCTGTCAAATAAATAAAGAGAGACTGGATGGAAGACAGGGAGCAAAGCACATGGAAAAGGGCAGCTATTAAAGAGAAGGCAAGGCAGAAGGAGGGTGGAAGGACAGGAGGCAGAATTACAGACATTTTTACATTTGCATCAGGTTCTTGATCAAGAGCAACTTGGAATTAATGAAAAAGTTGAATATTACTTGAGAGTAATAAGTACTTTTTGAATACTAATTGATAAACATGTTTAAATATTCACAAAATAAGGAGAGGACGCCATATCTTATCCAAAAACACAAGAGAGGATCACATACCTGGTGCCTACTGCTCCCTCTGTGAGGTTGGTATAGCAGCCATGTGCAGAACACTGGATCCATGTTGACGGCTATGCCCTGGACACTGACCAGCAGTATTGCACCTGGACAAACACACATACACACAGACTTAATTGTGCAGCTAAAGACAACTAATTCAATAGGTACCAGATCGTAAGATGCAAAGAACAAATAACTTAAGTGGAAACAATGTCAACTGACAAAGAAAAACAATTTCAGATGCTTCTGCTGTAATTATTTCTGCAAAGTAGGCCTGACATCTATATGGATCACTCATATAAATGTAAGGAAATAAGCAATGTGCAAAACTAACTAAGCAAATCTGGTCTGATTGAGACTCAGTATCATCTGCTCCCTGCAAAGTGTACACTGTGTCCTAATGGCCTGCTTGTGGGTATCAAGCCTGCTTGTTGGAGAGCAGCAAGGAGCACTCTTTGTTTCAATTGCTCTGTTCAAAGTGGTATCGCAATGAGCCAAGAATAACATTTTCTTTTGATAAATTTCTGTGAAACTCTAGACTTTCTTTGGGTTTTGGTTTACTCTTAAATAATAATCTTTACCAACAATAAGAGGACCCTGAGGTAATGCATTAGGATCCTATCAATAATGATTCCCATGCCGGCAGGATTAGAGTAGGGTCTTTGGCGTGCCGTGGAATGTCCCAGCATGACGATAGGAGGATGTTTCAGCTCTAGAAGGACTTTCAACAGTTTAATTGAGCTTTGGACAAGAACCCTTTCTTCAGTTTCAGGCCCCGAGGCAAAGCTGAGTGAGCGTGTGTGTGTGTGTCAGTAAATGGGAATGCGTAAAAGTCTATGTCCCTTTCACCTCTGACAAAGCCTGAATGCTCGTTGCTTTACCTAGCATTTAAGTGTCTCTAAAGCATATAGAAAGCACATTTATTAATTCTCTCCTGAACCCACTCATATTTGGCAGGAATTATTCTCTGTGAACAATGCAAATAAACTGCTCCGACTTGCTCCACTTTTACCATGTTGTCTGATTTCTGGCCTATGAGCTTGTGTGTGATAAGCATAAGTGATAATAAATGCACAAGTAATGTCAAACATATATGTATGTAAAGTGTGAAGTCTGAAGTGAATATGCATCTACAGTATGATGTTAGATAGTGTAAGCATTTATCTGTACTCTTGTCTGTGTATCAGATCATTATTCACCAACTAGACTTTAATCCTCAACCATGGTTTATTAATGGTACAGAAAGCTTTCTGGACAACTTTCTCTAGGGAAACTTTCTCATTGGATCAAGTCTAAGTGACTCACAGTTCTTCCTCTACTGCTTCATTTATCTTTCTACTTTGTTTACTTTCCGTCACTTATATTCTTCTGTCTCTCCACTATTTCCATATCCCTCTACCCCTACAAACTGTATTGTCTCCCTAACAACAGTTGTGTACCACTTGTACTGTATATCCACCTCTCTCCCTCTCCTCCTAACGAGGAATCATAACCTCAGCCGTGGCTTGAACTCTTATACCACAGTGTGGTGGCTTAATAGGCTTTGGCTTTGGCTGTGACTGTGGCTGTAGTGCTGGGGCCCAACTTCAGGCGGTTTCATCATAGCCCAGAACAGCATGAGCACTATAGGACCCAAATGTCTGGGAATGGGCTGAGTGGTGAAGATGTAGTGAAGATCTATTCCATAAATTGACCCTTATGCACAGACCACGACAAACCACATTCTGCAGAAATGAGTCATAGAGCAATAAATCATATAACGTAGTAGATGGATTGTTTATCTAACAGTTATTACAGAGATAAACGAGCAAAAAAAATTTAAATACTTAATTGCAGAAATATGAGTAGCTTATTTGTGGTTTTTGCACAGCAATAATACATAGCCAATACAAATTTAAGGCACACTACTGACAAACTATAGTTGGTACACTGTCTTATACATACTGGAATATACTAATACCAGCTTTCATTCTCGAATTTATGTGGAGACAAAAAAGACCCCACCTTCATCTTATACCTTATGATAAGTTAGAGGGCCAAATCGATGAAAGACAATGTAATGAAGTCAGTATGAATATTTTAAATACAAAAGGCAAAATTAATTACAAAAAAATTGTAAGACAGACTTATAATGTGGTTCTTAAATAAATAGATAAACTCAAGTAACTGGCAGTGTGTCAGTGGTGTTTTCAGTGTCATGCCAGTACTTGTCATCTTATTGTGGCTGCATGTCATGTCTGTCGGGCCTCTACTAATGACAGCCATGACCATGTTGATACATCACAACACCACTCGAAAAGCTCTCGTCTTTGGGATTAACAGAGCAAACAACCTTTCTTCCCTCTCTCTGACCGTATGACAGGGACAGAGAAACAAAATATGTGTTGGCCTAGCTTTTGAGGCTTTGAAGACCAAGGTTTTACCATCCACACTGTGTGTTCTTGTTTCATCATTGTGTTGACATAACTGCGGAGAGTGACACCTCCTTTGAAGCACGCAGCACCGTGAAACGGCCTGGCATGCTTCGAGGGCGACCTCAGCAGCAGGTTAACTGATGTTTTTCTCTGCTCTAACAGGGCGGCATATGGGTAATTACACAAAGTGATGACAATGATAACAAAGGTGTTTTTCTTACTTCCTTAATGATTCTTCAAGAAAACATCAGAAAACTGGTCACTGGCCTAGACTCTATAAATACGCACAACTGCAGAATGTGTGTGCCGGCATCTACGAACACACTTACCTTGACTTGCCCAGAGTGGACCTATTAATGTCAAAGGTGTTTTTATTCTGCCGTGTAGGCCAACAGAGTTAAAAGACGGCATGGGTTGCCGGGGTTGTTTTACGGCTGTCTGACATTTGTCCTCAGGCTACTACACTGAATGAAGGCATCTAACCTTTAAGCCCTGTCTACGTTCTTCTGTAAATATGCATGGGTCAACAGCCCTAAAACTCGACATAACATCAATTTAATGCGGTTACATGGTTTATACATTGACATATTTGAATGGAAAACCTGCTTTGTTTCCACACTGCAAGTATGAAATCCAATAAACTGGGAGTGGTTATAGGTCAGTGCAAGTTCAAAATCAAGTCCCACAGTAGAGACCAAAGCCCTGATTGGGGTTACAGAGGGCACAACCTCTCAACAACATGGCCTTGACCCCACCATCAGAATAACAACAGGCAAAGAGAGGTGGGGGGTACTCAACATCCATCCCCCCAGATAGACAGAGGGGGGAGGATTCATGCCCTAACCAGCTAATCGCCCCCGCAGAATCACTTCATTGTTGGACGTGAGGCAGTTCTGGGATCCTGAGTCCAGCTTCTCCAACAGAAAATAAATAAATATAGCCCAGCCCGCGTCAGCCAGATGACTTCTGACAGGTTTGGTTAATTTCGAAGCCAAGTAGCAAAACAAAACATTACGCCAGCGTGCGGGGCCTACGCTGCCTTTAATTGCTTTTCCGATGAGCTCATGACTCAAAGGTGTCCTGGAGCAAGCTATGCAGCCCGACAGGTGTTCTACTGGTGTGTATGTGTTTCAGTGTGAGTGTCTATAACTAACAGAGTGGAGCTGATGACACCACTAAAAAGGGACTCAGCTGCGTGTGGGTGGGTGCAAGTAACAGTGTGTGCAGTATTCTCTATTTTATGTGTGTGTGATTGTCTTAATACACATAAGGAAGTGTTTGTATTTGTTTGTATTTGTATATGACAATGCGTTGACATGGACTCATATTCCAATTTGTTGCTCTCAAACACAGAACACTCTCTGACACACATTCACTGTACTACAGTTCCCCTGCCTTGTAGCAACCTGGAGGCTAAGCCGCAACACAGGAGACCAGGGGCTCAGGAAGGACACAGGAAGGTTTGACTGGAAACAGAGCCAGGCCTACAGAAAGCCTGCTCTCACTCGGGGCCAACGCTACTCCCCGTACTGGAAGCCAGTTTATATGTGTCTGTGCATATCTGTGGTTTTAAGAGAATGTAAGCGTACAGCAACCTGGCCCAACTGCAGTAGCCTAGAGCTGACAGTATAGATCAACGTCATGAAGGTTTAATATGGTTGATTCAGCCAGGTAGAGAGAGAAAGTGCAAAAAGCAAAGGAACACCTAAACATTTTGTGAAAGACATAATCAAAGACAACTATACAGAAAAACAGAGAAATAAAAAGACAGTCGACAGAGATACAGTACACACAGAACATATAAAACAGTTGATGATGAGGAATATTTGTTATGTGGTTTTCTAATCTACATGATAAGTGAGCAGACCTCAGAATTTGGCCATGGATCTGTATGATTTATGGGATGACTACAGTGAGTCTCCATATATGCAAAGCCATGTGAACCGGATATATCAAAGACACCCAATTCTTGAATAGCAGTTTTACCATGTATGTGTCCACATGAAATTAATGTTTTAAAGGTCACTGATGCATAAAACCACCACATAATTCATGTGCACATACTGAGCATTTCATCTGGAATACAACACTAATACTAAGGCTAACTTTTTTCTTACAAAAAAGTTTTCTTGACAAAGATTCCACAAAATGTCTGAAACATTTCTTTGAGATTCTGATCCATTTTGAGATGTTTGTGAATGGGTGAATGTAAAACTGTACAGTAAAGTGCTTTGAGTGGTCATCAAGACTAGAAGAGCGCTATATAAATGGAAGTAGCCATTAGAAGATGGTAAATTGTGGCCATAAAAAAACACTTGGTCAGCCACAATACTCAAAATGTGGTGTACCATGATTCGTATTAATGGGCCCAAAGATTACCACCAGCAGCAGCATGGACTGTTGAACCAAGGCAGGTTGGGTCCGTCAATTCATACTGTTGAAGCCAAACGCATATATTTCGGCAGAAATTCTGATTTATCTGACCAGGCAACATTTTACGATCTGTTAAATGTTGGTGAACCACTGCAACCTCAGATTTCTGTCCAAGGGTAAACAGTGGAACCTGATGAGTTCCTTCATTTTATGCAGTTTGGCCGTTTTTCTCTGACTTCTCTCTTCAACAAGGTGTTTCGAACCAAAGAACTGCTGTAAACAGGATGTTCCATCTGGACTAAAAACTCAAGAGACTGTTGTGTTTGGAAATCAGCCCTTTCAGATGGACTCAAACCAGCCCATCTATCAATGATGTCACAGTAAGACACTGAAATCAAATTTTTCTGCGTTTTTTTTTTTGTTTGATGTGAACATTAATGGAAGTTCCTGACCTGTATCTGCAGGATTTTATGTATTACATGGATGCGGATTGGATAACTTACTACAAAGGCAGTTGTATAGATGTTCCTGATGAAGTTATTGGTGAGTGTAAATGTATATACTGTGCACAAAACAATATACAGTAAGCCGTTAAATGATAAAGTCCAACACATTTTTAACTATATTGGCTTCAGTCTCCATACATTTGGAAAGAATCCTACAAAAGCATCTTAAACTGCATAAAACAGACCACAGGTTAAATATTTGACCATGGGAAAATGGACTTATACACCTCCTGACAATATTCTGTAAACCAGTAGTATGGCCAGCCGGAGGGTCTGAAGCAGCAGAACTTCAGCCATGTGGAGCTCTAGAGGTTGATCTAGATCCAGATACTGAACACTTGCTGCCTGTAACCCTACTGAAACCCAAGCAGGCCTGATTTGGTCTACTCCAGCTGTTATCTCTTCCCTATCCTACTTTTCCCCATACCATTTATCTTATATGCCCACACACTCTCTCTCTGTCTCCCTTACTTCAAATCACATTGAAGAAAAATGCTTAAAGTCATGACCAAATGTGAACTGGCCCTTGTCAGCAAGATAGCTAGCCTTCTTAATGACAGACAAAACAGACCTGGTCCTGAATGCATTAATGTATCATTAACCATATCCATCATGGATATATAGTGTGCACTGTGTGAACTTTAAATGAGCCCCAATGTAATGTAAGGGGAACAAGAGAGACACTTCTGAGCTCATTAAAATAAACAAACTTCCGCTTCTGCTGCTGCTTTCCCACAGGCAGTTTCAGTTTTACATAGTTACCTTGAATACTCCTTATCACTGCTATCATTCAGCTGACTCATGGGCTTTCTCTACAGTTCAAGCGGAGTTCTCCCAGTTTGTCATGAGTAGAGGGGGGAGTCAAGCTATTTTATGTTTGTCATTAGCTGCGGTTCCTTCCAAGTAATGTTATGAGAAATAAACTGTTACATATAGGCTTATTGCAAAAGGCAAAATTATAAGGCATTTGTGACAAAAAATAAGTTATGAAATAAAAACCAGCACTCCTACTTGTGTTAACCAATTCATAAATATCTGTCATGTGGAAAAATATTGTATTTCTTGATTGAACAGGGTTTCATGAGGTACTTGGCTTGTTCAAATCCTGTTCATCTGTGGTAATAAAAATAAATTGGTTGAGAATGTTATTAAGAGCAAGGTGTATAAAATTGTGATTAAGGAACATATCCAACCATAAACTCAACAAACAAACTTCCATCCCCAAAACCTGATACAACTGCATTTGAAAATGCAATCGCACTTAGATGCACACACACAGACATCACCTGCCTTCCTGTATTTCCCAGTAACCCCTTGTGGGTAGAGCAAAAATACTTTATTGGTCTAATGATTCTGTCTATTTTATACAGACCCAGAAATTAATACACCTCTGGCTTATCATGCAAAATCTGGTCAGGTTATTTTTTTTCTTTATGTTGTGTCATGATGGAACTGGCAGACATTTCAAATGTTGTGTATTTTTTGACACTCAAGATACCTGACTTGGCTGTCGACAGCCCGGTAAGCTTGCTGGGGTAAAGAGGTTTGGGTCATGTTGGTGAATCATCTGCAGTGTCAGTCCAGACTATAATGTGGATTAATAACTGGTCCCTTTCAAAGGTCACTAGGCCTTGAACATCCAGCTGTATGCAAGCAAACCTGCTGGTTGAGCTCCAGAAAAGAACCTGGCCAAAAGAATGGTCCTGGACTTGACAGGTCTGCTATGGAAAAACTGACCATGGCGATATTTCACCAGACATAATGTTACACATTACTATGTCTGTTACGTCCCCCAAGCTACAACACACGGCATGTAACAATGTCATACATGAAATATCACTTGTATGCATTCAGTATTTTATTTTTTAACTGTTGCACGTAACTGGCACACACTCATGTAAAAGAATGACTGCGCCATAGCCCCTAGTGTCGTTTTTCATCATGGTATTTGTGTCAACCTACAGTGTTTTTGTAATGTTGATGATGAATCAAGGCTGAAATCAGAAGAAGACATACAAGAGGGAGCTTTTCTTGGAGGAGCTCAGAAAAGCATAGTAGTGTCTCTCTTTCAGGTGCCAACACTTTTCTTTGAAAAGAAACTTACTTTACAGATTACTTGATTTTAAAAGTAAATAAGTTGGATTACAAGCTACTTTATTAGTTACATTCAGCAGCTGCCGACAACACCCCCGCCGCCTCAACATAAAAATGACAACCGGTTTTTGCGACTCTCACTTCATTAGAAACCGCCGGAGGGTTCCTCCAGCGGGCGCCGTAGCTGAGGTGATAAGTGAGAAGGGACCGACACGTGTCCAGAGCCGCCGCCTCTGAACCCAGTCCCCTCCAGCCATCTTTTGTAAGACATTTGAACAAGCCTTGTGCCTCTTTCACAACAACTGCATTTTGCGTCAGCTTTCTGTGGAGCAATGAGGACAAAACTGCTTTGGTCTGCATGCCAGTCTAAGTAAACTATGTGTCTAGTGGTGTGGTTGTAACCCAGATGACATGTCTGCGTATTTCCATCAGGCAATTTGCTTGTTTGGTCCATGAGTGAAGCCAAGCTCATTTTAAATACTCTTTACTTCGGCAACAGTTTAGGTGATAAGCGATCACTGAAAAGGCATTATTGTATTGTAATCCTTGGAGATCAATAAAATAACATGACCATGATTTAAATTAATTGGTTCTTGGATATTCAGTTTATTGCTGCTATGGTAACTACTGAGCTCTTATATTTATTAAAAAAACACATTGTAGATGCTGCCAGAAACAGAGGGGAAAAAAAATTCTGTTCACCAGAGGATTTTTGCCTGGGAAAACCCATACAACACAAGTGATTTGAGAATATAATCAATCAATGAATATAATTTTATTTGGATAGCCTATATTCACAAATCACAATTTGTCTCATAGGGCTTTAACATGGTGATACATCCTCTGCCCTAAACCCTCAACAAGAGTAAGGAAAAACTACTAAAAACCCTTTTAACAGGGTAAAAATACGCAGAAACCTCAGAGAGAGCCACATGTGAGGGATTCCTCTCCCAGGACGGACAGAAGTGCAATAGATGTCAGGTGTAGGAAAACATCATCCAGATAAAGGTTTTAGCAGCAATGATGAGGGTAAACCTTTTAAAGGATAACTGCAATACTGTATGTTAAGCAGTCCTGCTGCAATCATAGTCTAGAATATAAAAAAACCTGCATCTTTGCCAGGGTTCCAGTGTTTCACTCTGATAACGCTCCATACTAAAAAAAGTATTAAAGTAAAGTATTACTCTACACAGGTGGCAAGCTGACAGTCTCTGTCTGAAACTGACTTTGAAAGATGAGATGAACAAGTGTACAGTCCCTGACTAAAGTCTTGGTGCTTGGGTACAAGTTGACCTTAAGTGCACCTCAAATATATTTGTAATAAATTTGTTTTACTTTTTTTACTTCAAGCTCAAGGAAGTCATACAAGATATTAAATATGGATCTCAAAGCACCACTACTTAATTCACTGATGTTATGCAACATAGTTTTTTATTTGAAGTAAATTATTTGTTCAATTTTCACATTACTCTCTGTATGCAACAACACTTTTGAAGCAAATTTATTTTAATATATTAAACATAATTTGGGAGGGTTTTAGCTTTCACATGAGCCATTTCTAAAACCAAGGGATTAATTAAAAGTCAGGTTATAAGCTGTTGTTTCTACAAAATGGATAAGTGACAAGACTTTTGTCAGGGACTGTAATGTATCTATTGGATTATCAAATCTAGGTCATATAATACTATTTGGTGCATAAGTAAGATAAAAAAAAAATGTCTGCATTAACTGCAATAACGCATCATCTCTCTCATTCCCATAAATCAGATTGTGCACTATATATATATATATATATATATCACTATCCACTTCATCCTCTTCTCGCTTGCCATAGTAAATTGAAGATTACTCCTCTTAAAGACATTGTCTTAAGTGGTTGCACATTTGAACCATTTAGCAATTTGGTCTAATGGTTTCAGGATGAGCTATTTTAGCTGTAATGCTGGAACAAAAGAGGGATGAAGGGGTGTACAGTATGATGAAACGTTAGTTCTGATTGGCTGGATTTCCTTATCCAGGAAGGATGTCACTGTGGTGTCAATGTTAGGGATTAGCTAACAGAGATATAATGATTACAAGAGAACAATTAGAAGTTTGCAGATGGGAACAAATATTCAGAGACATATTAGCAGAATTTTTGGGGCTGTTTTACACCCATAAAGATCTTGTTACAGTACGGTCAGGGGTTAGGAATACTGGGGTAGTGTAGGATATCCATTAACTATGTGTGTCCTCACAAAGATGGAAGAAGTACAAACATGCATGAATGTGTGTGTCCCTTGAAGCTTGAGAGGAAATAGCTCCTTTGTATCTATGGCCTGTTATTAGTTCAACAGTTGAATGATGCTTTACTGACAGCAACGTAAAGGCCAAGTGAGTGTCTTATTGTTGGAGGATGTCACTCCTATCGGCACAAGCACTGATGATAAGGGAGAATTGTTTATACCCATCAGAACTGCATTTAATACAGACAGACATCACACATACAGATTGTGCTTGTGCATGCACACACAAATAAAGAATGTTTGGTCCACCTGCAACAGAGGACATCCAAACTACTATCAGCTGCCCTACATTAACAAATCACTACACAAAAGCAGTGATGACTCAGCTACTCCAAACACACTTGAAATTCTTCCCAGACTGACATAGTACTGACAAACAAGACAGATAGGGAGGAGAAGGAGAGGACGATTGTTGGAAGATAGGAATTAAGACAAGGGAGGGAAAGGGACAAGGAAAGGAAATGATGGGAGGAAAGAGGTGAGTCAAGGGAAAAGAGAGAGGGAGAGAAGGTGGAAAAGATATATGGGGATGATGAGGACGAGCATAAGAAGGGGAGGAAGGAAGGACAAGTCTTTGAAGGTAAAAAGCAGCAGCTGCAGGTGCTGCTAGAGAGGCTGCGCTTGTCCTTCAACCTCTAATCTCAGAGTTATCATCAGGACACAGTCTACATCAATAGGGGCAAAGGCCCACTCTTGGTCCAATTATTTCTCTCCCTTGCTGTCTAGGTTCTTAAAAGCACGCACTCTCATGAAATGTCCATATGACGAAATAGACACTATACTGATAGAGACAGAATGCACATACGGCTGTCAGACAGAACAAGAACAGCTCAGCACTGGACTTATTCAGTAGACTGTTGTTCATCTCATAACACCTTGGCACTATTCTTTATTCATGCTACGTTGAGACTCCACAGACAGAGAGAGCCAGCTTGCCAACAATCCATGGTGATCCAAACAAAAAGCTTCACCATGGAAATCTAAAACTTAATGAAAAGGTTCTCTGTCCCGACCAATCACAAATAGAGCAGTCGTACCACCTTGAGGAGTACTGGCCCACACAATTTACATAAATGTTATGTGAGAGCAGGAGATGAGATAAAGGAAAAGATTTCTGCTCATGTGACCCTGAGTAGGCTCCAGCTTAGCGTGCTAGCTACAAAGTCCACTTTCAGCAGGCCTATAACTGTGGTAGATACAAAATTCAATATACTGACAGCGACTTAGTTGGCAAAATCAGTGATGACACTGGCAGCAACAGCAAGAGCATTTATGAGACTTTGGACAGGTGACGTAAGATGGGTGATCTACTATTATTAGCAGCTTTGTGAACCTGGTAGCTGAACTTTTAATTAAGAGCCAATGGGGGCTGCTGGAAGTTAATCTCTGGCTACGAGTGTCGGGAACTCCTCCTTTCATCTGCAGTCCTTGTATATGTTGAGAGGGGAAGAAAGAGGTGCAAAGACCGCCTGTGTTTACTGCCTGTTTATCTAAGTAGGTATGTGGGTGGCTGGAGGGCCACGGCAGGTCAAACCACACACAGCGAGAGGAGTCAGGGACCCCTGGAAGACCACTCAAACTGATGAGATTTTACAACTATGGCTTGGTGTATGACTACCGTTGCTGCACAAGCATACACACACACACACACACACACACACACACACACACACACACACACACACACACACACACACACACACACACACACACACACACACACACACACACACACACACACACACACACACACACACACACACACACACACTTATAGTAACAGACTGACACACACAAAATCCTTATTCAGACAGAGTGATGAGAGTTTATTACTACTGTGTTGAGGCTAAGTGCCCCAGGGGCAGGAAGACAAGCTGAGGGTTCCTGTGGACCTTCGGGTCCTTAAGGCAAACAAAGGGAAACACAGCTTTGAGGTGGCCAAGCATGCATATACTAGGTTGTAACTTTAAATCTGCTGTATTTACATTACACACTGGACTTTAAATACACGTAATTTCCAGCTAATAACACATTAAGAGTGTAGTATAGGTAACTCATATATATCATTACATACATATCAGTGTATATATTACAGGCATGAGAAAATATTCCTTAGCAGATGGTCACACTGCTACCACCTAGCAATCTTATACTGGGGATACTGGGAAAGCCATGAGCAACTTGCAAATCAAAGGCCAGCAGACTGGTTTATTTTTTCACGGCCCAGGGCCCGAGTGAAAAAAACAGCTAAATAAAATAAACCTTTAATTTGAGTGAAATTGGAGGCAACAAGCGCTGCTGTAGAAGGGGCTACGAAGTGTGATTTCTTGCGGTTTGGGTTAATCCTGATTGAGGAGCCACGGAGTTGAAATGTCAGCAATATGAGACTAAAACTAAAATAATTACACCCAGGGTTAATGAACACAACTGCCTGAAGCACGAGGAGCTACACAGGAAGGGGAGGGGGAGTGGGAAACGCGAGAGAGAGAGAGAGAGAGAGAGAGAAGGTTAAATAACAAGAACAAGATTTAGAGAGCTCTAAAGACCAAGTTGAAGAAGTAATTTGCGCTTATTTCTAAAAACAAACAAAAATTACCCATATTTGTCTTCATCTGAGCTGTGAAACAACTAAAGAAGAATAATCAATTGGGAGTGAGCAGCCTGGCAAGCTGATGCAGGGCCATGCATCTGCAAACCCATCATGCCCTGGTTTTTATTCCCCCTCAAGGTTAAAGACTTGTATGGCTAAAGGATGAAATAGATGGCAACACCAAATCTTCCTTTCAACTACTGCCATGCCCTGCATGTTTATACCATCTCTTCCCAACCTGCTTTAATCTTCACTGTTATGTCTATGCACACTATCTCAGCTATGTAGGGAGCTGCCCATTACAATAAGCCTGGTCAATGGTGCTTGGAGGCACCTGCACCTTCCACATGTTTCTGTGCCTGTGTGTACACACCATGTGTGCAGGAGTGAGTGTGATAAGAAATAAGTGTATTTTTCCAGTTAGGTATGCAAGTGCATTTCAAATCTCTGTGCATCTGAAAATGTATAACCTTAAATAGATGTAGCTCAATGCATGAGGATGTTGAGACTGTATATTTGAGTGTGTGTATGTAAACTCTGGTCTTATGACATACTGGTAATGTATGCCCAGTTGCCAACGAAACCCCATGTCCGATTATAAAAATTAATAAAACAATTAGTTAGAGATAGAGCTCAAGTATAAATTGGTTTCAATTTGAGTACATATAGGTTTGTATATCTAGTGAAGTTTGTGTGTGTGTGTGTACACTCCTCAGTCTCTCCATCTGTGCTCTTAAAGCTGACTGCCTGGTGCACAGCTGCTGAATGGGGGATGCGTACACGCAGAGAGCCCTACAGAAACAACAACAATCCACATCAAAGGAGTTATACTGGTGGAACATGATAATCAACCTTTATCCTATGAGTCTGCGAGTCCTCTGTCCGCCCAAGCATCAGTCATTGGCATGGGGAGGTCAGGGAGAAGAAAGGAAAACATTTTAAATACAAGCTGACCACAAACTGATCCCTTACTCATGTCTTCCTTTGTTTTTCTTTCTTTTTTGACCGTTTCCCATGTTTCAGATTTATTCAGTACACATGGTAAATGTTCACAAAAACTCAGACACTGATTGAGACATTCATCACAAGCAGTCTATTCCATTCATTCACTTATCTGTCCATCAGAACCTCCAAGTCCCATCAAAATGTCTCACTTTCAGATCCGTTACTCACGCTTTGCCCTAAAAGCCCCGTCATTCGAGCTACTATTGATTACATGTCAAAACAGTCAACTTGTGTGAGAGAGTGGTAACCATTCCAGAGTTTGTTCTTCATCTTACAGAGAGGTATAATTCATGATATTCACACCAGGAAAGAGTTTCAGTCAGAGTAGATTCATTTCGGAAACTGACTCTCTATTTGGTGCATTATGCTCCAGTGTTTCAAATTGAAAGTATAATATTACATTAGACAATCTCTGAAATCCTGTTTAGCATGTATTGGCAAATAAACTACCCAAGTCTCTCCGGGACCAGGGGAAACCATGATTTGAGTATGAGGATTGTCTCAATTTCACTGTAAGTAAATGGGCTGATATGATCTCTGAGGTGACATGCTTTTGGGAATCCAGGCCCTGGGCTTGGTACAGCCAGTCATCTTTTCAGCTCCAGAGGAGATAAATAATAAAGACTAGACAACAGGCTAAAATGAACAAATCTCTCATTTCAGGCCCAAGGAATGATCAACAAGGGTCCTCTGTGCATTACCTAACTTTAAAGGATTGTATTCAGCTCGTGTTTTGCTTGCTGCGAGGTCAGGACCCTGAAACAATGTTGAAACAGAGGGGAGATAGTGTTGCAAAATAGAGAGCTCTGCCGCAGCAAAGCATCCAAGTCATGGACCTGACCCGCATGATGTCATGTACCTGACTTCAACTTCATGACCAGAACAGTGAGGAACATACACTGACAAATAATTTGTGCATGCATTACGAAATATATATAGTGACACTTCTTTGTGCACAGATTTTCACACTGCATAATATCTACATGTGCAATGTGCAGAGATATACAGTATTCAAACAGTACAAGTACATACTTATATTATATTGTACAAAAATGTTCCACACAGCCGCAGGGGACAAAACCACATCCAGGAATAAACAAATTTCCACCTCTTCCTGAATTGTTGTTTATGATAGGTATTATTGTAGACTCTATTCTGTACTTCAGACATGCTTCGACTTAACAAAACAGTAGTTTCACTATACGCCACATGATTTTTCTGCTGCTCTGTAGACTGTGACCAACTTCATGAATCTTGCGCATGAACAAAACTAACATATACTTTCAGATACACATTTAGTACACAAAAACACAGATTTTACGTATCGCCTCATACACACGCCAGATTGTAGTGTAATATAAAATGTGCAGTCAGTGCAGTGGATAATGGGCCCTGACGTCAGACAGACCAATAAACCCGGCTTAGGTGTGGGTTTATTTTTTTTGGACCTATCAGACAAGTCATGAAATAAGAATCTCACTGACAGACTCACAGCTAAACAATAAATAGCTACTCACACTTTCAAAAATATTAAGTAGAATTGCCGTTCAAATAAACCATGGCATCTCCTTAGGCACGCAAATAAACCATGGCATCTCCTTAGGCACGCATGTTATCGTGTCTTCTGACACATTTCCCATAACCGCCTCCCATCCATAGACCACTTGATCCGTACAGTGTATGTGAGGGAAGCTGTATCATCGATACACCCCTCTGCAGCAGGTTAGGTCTGCTGCTGGGCCAGAGAGCATCTGGACAGGGCACGAGAGGTGCTCATTCATTGTGAATAAAAACAAATATAAACTAAGACACATTTAAATGTTTTACTCACTCGCTGAGTCATGACCAATGGACATTATGAACATAGGAGTCTGCATTACAGAACTGATTACTCCATGTGCCTGTGTGCAAAATGAATCTAAACATCAGCTTCATTACAGTATATTACAGCTGTATACACCCATTTATAATGCAATGTCTGGATCTGACACGCTCTTGGGTGGGCATACTGTATACTGCTACATATATACAGATATGTAACATAATATGGATATGTGTCCTAATCCACATTATGCACAGAAACTAAATTACAAAATAATGGGTCACTTTAAAATTATGAAAGAAATGTCTTTGGTTATACTATTAGTGGTAATCTTCAGGAGCTTTTCCATCCTTCCGCAACATTTTTTGAGAATTGTTGTCATAAAAATTGGGATATGTATAAAATTGTACAAAATAACATCACCTTTTCAGATTTAGGATTCATTGATACTCAGGCTGTCTTATGGTCTTCACCCCTCTCATTGCAATCTACCATTAAGTTAGGGGAGTATGAACATAAATAAAACAAATGGCTGGTTCTATATGACCTAATTAAAATATATTACCATAGGGGCTAAATGGTACATAATACACAACATACTGTGTGCAGCAATCCAAATTAAAGTAAAAAGCAACAGAGATACAAAGAAATGATATCAGTTCTCCATATTGTCCCTTACCTATTGCATGTTGCAATAGATCCCAGAGACACACGTCCAACAATGTGGGAAGACCTCTGTATCAAGTCACTGATGCTTCATGTTGAGAGGAGACAATGATGCTGTCTGGGTAGTCCCAGGTCATACTAGAGGAGTTACATGAATCACCTGCCCTAGGGGGCTTGAGGTCCCCCTGGAAAGACTTGGAGGAAGATATTTGCCCTGATGTGACCATGATATTTATTTTAACAAAAAAAACATGCCCTTATTACATTTTGATGAAGGAGAAACGCAGCGAAAACATTTCCAATTAACGTAGCTGGAGAGACACATTTATTTGCTCTTATAAGATATACCAATTAATTTAAATCACACAAAAATGAGCCATGGTTGGAAAGTAACTCATTTATCAGAGTCAGAGTTAACAAAACAGGATATCAAAATTAAAGTTCATAATGTTACACCTGAACTTTAGAGAGGACAGCTGACATCACACAAAGCCTCCCCCACTGTCGCACAGTTTCTCATTTTCCCTTCACATCTATTTTTCTGTATAGATTATGATATATCATTAGATTTTAGGAAATTTCTTTTATAAAGCTTATGCAGCGTTAACTTACTGAAGCTAAATGTTGACAGTTTATAGTCTACAGAGTCCATTCTGAGAGTGCAGTCTATAGTTATGCACTTGCAGGATTACATTTGGTGGTAGGACGGTGCATGGAAACAAACAGGCAGGATTTATTACTTTTTAATGTGAGTAACATTATACATATCTTTAATCATTTCAAATGTATTATTTAAAACTCAAGGGTTGATTTATTTAAAACATCTTTATTATTTATTTGTTCTATGATTTAATTTCACAATACTCTGATATAACTTCTGTAAATTTCAGTAACGGCTAATGGGGAAGTGCTCCAACCTTCTATCTATCTCCATCATTCTTACTTTCTTTCCATCTGTCAGAAACACAGACACATCTGTGCCCCCGTCGCAACCACCAGAGTTGCGGTTTATTTGACTAGAAAATTACCCTCCTCATGTTTAACATATCTCCAATATTGTCATCACCAAATATTTATTTGTAGAGCAGAGGACCTCTGAGCGGCCACATTCCTTCTTCTTTGCAGCATTTATACATATATAAATGCACACACACACACACACACACACACACACACACACACACACACACACACACACACACACACACACACACACACACACACACACACACACACACACACACACACACACACACACACACACACACACACACACACACACACGAAAAAAGAGTGAGGGCTATATGTGTTTTGAGAATTAAGCATCTTTCATGTTTGTTCTTCCCCTGTGTGAAAGTCCACTCCATTTGGAAATTGACTTATTGAATATTTGCAGGATCATGGCTATTTCCTAAAAAAAAAAGCTAAATGCTCCTGAGGCTCTCTCATCAAATATGACTGACAGGTTATGACAGTATGTCTTTGTTATTTCTCTTCAGAGGAAAACAACAATTGGAATGTTTCATATGATTAAGTGGCTCAATTACAGGGAAAAATGGAGAGGGGGGGGGGTGTTAAGAGCACGCCACAAGGGGGCAGTGATGTAGCAAGGACCTGAAAAGGCTTACAGAGTCTTACTCATTAAAAACTTCTGGTGTAGTGGGAATCGAACAGGGACAAGGGGTGGAAGTAATGGGGAAGTTTAGGTGAAAGAGGAGGCAAGACTCAACTTAAACTTTCAAAGAAGGATTGAGGAAAAGAAAGAGGAAGGGGGACATGTTTGACAAGAGAAAGTAGAAATAAGAACAGCTTTATTACATAATCCATTGTTGAGAGAGGAGGAAATATAATAAAAAATGTTATTTTAGACCACATAACTAACTTTTATCTATACGCTTAAAGACGTGAAGGTCTGAATTATCGAATTTTCAAACCACGAGACTAACAAAAGCAAAAGCATTTTTAAACAATCAAACTTTAATTTACATACAAGTACTAAAATTGTATAAGCCTGTCGGCCTGCACTGTCCTTTGAATGACACTGCACACAAAGACACAAAATAAGAACAACTGGACCCCCACGGAGCTGTCCCACTAAAAAACACAGGTCCCAGAGGGAGGCATCCTGGTGTCTCTGTAGTGACCAGTTCCTTAAACAAACCTTATGATGATACTGATACTGCAGGATGCTGGGTCATGAACTGGATAAGGAAAAGTTTTTTCTAAATACCACAAGTTAGTATGACCTCCTGGATAGTGACACTGGCCTCCAACCACAACGGTCACATCTGATGCCTATCACACATATTGTGTAGGTTTGTTTTGCCTCTTACATCTTAAATCTTGGCACTTTCTTGCACCTCTGTAAGCCTCAAGCATATGGCCACTACATAAAGCAACCAATAGCTGTACTGGAGACAAATATTTCAGGAATACACTAATGGAAAATAAAATTATGGGAGTTTTAAAATTATATTTCACGTCACAAGAAAAATATATCCCTGTTACACTCTTGTTTACTGCTCATATGTTTTTGTTCTAACATTCTTAACTGGTTTGTTCTAAGACACACACTGTCCAATTCCCAGTTTCCAGTGATATTTTTCCAGTCCAGATCTCTCAGCCTTTCTGTATGTTGGCCCTGATAGCCCATATTGAACTCTCCAATGTTTAACATTTATCTCTGCCTCATACTCTTTTTGCACACTGCCTGTCTAAATGGCAGCAAGCAAATGGCAAACCACAAAGATGATAAGCACAGTGACCGGTGCAACACATGTGGCAAAGTAAAGACACACACTCATATAAACCCTTGTAATATTACTGTAGTACTTGCTACCAAAACAAAACCAATGCCAACAAAACTCAGCACGTACTTCCCACACCCAAACGCTGTGTCATCCCAACAAAGCGTGGGCAATAAAGCAATCAGTGTAATCGTGCAAGCACAAAGGCATCTCAGAGGAATCCTGAGTCAGAGAGCCTTCTTTGAGGAAAAAAACTATTGAAAGTAAACAAATGAACAACATCTGTAACATAAAAACCACAGTATTTCACCAAGTGTGCCTTTCACATGAATGTAACACTAAAGCTGCTTTCACACATGCAATGAACTTCGGAGATTCTCCAGACATTCTCAGGAGGGGCAGTATATTTGATCGCAAATGTCCGAGCGAGTGCCTGTGTACGTTCTGAAAAGTTGCTCTGGCCAGCCCTCAAGTAAAAGTCTGTAGAATGTCCAGAGGAGCCGAAGTGAGTACACACCAGGAGATCCTCCATAGGATTCAACACGAACGAGTTGCTGTGTTGCTGATGTTTCTAACACGCGACAGGCACAAAAGTGAAAATAAGCAAAAAAAAGAAAACAAGGAGGAAAAGACTGTGCCAGACACATAAAGGACACTGATAAAGATGTCAAGAGAGCTATTTGGGATGTGGGCTGCCACCGGTGTCGATGTAGTAGAGACAAAAAAACTTGATCTCTGCAGCGGAATAAATACATTATCTCCTGCCTTTGCCTGCTGCATCAACCCTGACCTGAACACACACATTTCCTTGCTGTGTTGCGGGTAACCTCCTGCGTGTGTGAAAGACAACCTCTAGGGAAAGTGTGGACCAATTTCTGGAGATCTTCCAAAGTTCACAACTGAAAACGATTTAAATGACCCATGATGTAACATATTGAGGTAAGTCATAATTTTCTGGGTACCTTGAAAAAGGTTTTAAATATTCAGTAATTTATTTACATACATGAGTAAAACTTATAATATACAGCATAATAAGTACTAGAGGTGAGCCAGTGTGAAGCTGTGGTGCATTATCCATACTGTCATTCAGCCAATTGAGTGAGCCCATCTAATCATTGTCTGTCTGACAACCGTCTCCAGTACCCTGCTGCTTTCCCTCCCCTGATGAGTTGACCTCATGTTCACACCTGGGGCAAGGACAGGGGTTCAACAATCTGTCTGAAATGCCACTCTACATCGCTGATACCACTATAGCTCCCTGACAGGCTGCTCTGCGCTCACAAATTCACCCTACCACCTACTGTGGGGCACCAGCTGAGGGGATCTGCTGGATGTCCGACTTAAAACAACTTCCTTTTACAAGTTCTTCTCAACTCAGATCACTGGATTTCAAAGATTACATTGGATTTAGAGAGACAGAATAAAATCATGTTAACCTTCATTTTTAATAACAGTCCAATACTGTATCAACCATCTAAACGTATAATGCTTCTATATTTACAGATACATATATTTGCTGAATTATCTCTTCCTTGTAAAGGGTCCATCTCTGTCTTTCTGTCTCTGTGACCACAGAGGAAGCTTCTGTGAAGGTTCCTGATAGCAGAGACAGATTAAAGGCCGATAAGGGAGGTGTGAACAGCAGTGTAAGCTTGTCACTGCAGGGGGGTAGAATGACCGTAGAGGTTAGAGGGTTACAAGGCAAGAGAACTGGACATCGTAAAACTGGGCAACTCTGGGATGAGCTGCTCTAATTTGTAAAATATCTAAATCAAAATTTATATTTGAAGAACTTAAAGGTTAAGTGTGTAGAATCTAGTGGTGAAGTTGCTTGTTGCAGCTGAATAACCCTCCCCTCACCCTCCCCTTCCAAACATGAAAGGGATCTGTGGTAGTCTTTAGTAGTCAAAAAAACTAAAATTGTGTTTAGTTTGTCCAGTTTGAACTAAAGATAATGCAGCTAAATATAAAGGGCCCATTCTAGAGTAAAAAAAACAAAACAACAATTTCATTACACAATAGTATATTGTTAGGAATTTAAATTCTAGATGGTATTTGGGTCTGACTGAAACTATTTGCAACTAAGGGGGGGGGGAAGCATGAGCAGTTGGGCTATATATAAGGCCTTTATTCAAATGATTTATAAATAACCCTTGCTGCTTATTGTTAATAATGAATCTTATAATTGTTTTGAATTCTAACTTTTGGTATTAAACTATTATTCCCTCAGAGTCATTCACAAATATGTTTCAAGCAGCTGTCTGATAAAGTTCTGGAGGTCGGACAGAGTGACTTTGTTGACATTGTTTTGTCTCGTTGTTTTGGTTTTCGAGGATCCTAATGTTTACATCAACAGGACATTGTTTGAATATAGCAGGAACATTTATATATATATAAGAGAACATTTTGCTTAGCAACTATCAGAGTAGTAGAAGCGTCATAGAGAGCGGCTTCTTGTCACTTCCTGGATTTCTGTGCCAAGAGGCGTGGACATGCCTGTGCACCAACAAGGGAGAACCAAATTGATTTGCGGTGACTCCCCTTCAATCTTTCATAACCAATCATATTAAATCTACTGTTATAACTATATCAAACCCCTTTTGTTCGGGGCCATTATTAACTACCGATTGCTAACTTAATTAGCCTAGGCTGTGATAATTGTCCATAGCTATGTTTTTCAACTTTCATTGCATCTCAATAAATATTTAAATTGGACCAGTCCGGCTCTTCTCTTATTTAGGATAAACCAACACGCCCGACAATATATCATTAGGATTCTTTTATTTTCAATTTCTGTCAATAGATCCCTTTCAACAAAATCTTAAGACACTGACCCTTTAAGTATCTTGTAATATATTAATATAATTAGTTACATGCAAGCGTTTCCATAGTTCAGTAAAAGCTTCACCTGCAGGAAATGGACATACATATTACCTCTTTAAAATCTTAATTCACTGTTACTTTTAAATTGATAAACCTAAAAAAAAAAATTAAAAAAATTAAACATTCAAGGTGGAAAATGCAACGTAGTCAGTATTTAGTAACCCATACTTTATACAGTACTTTTTGCTTGGAGGGCTGTTCCCAAAGCTTTGGTCTGTATTATTTGAGTTAAAGGTGGATTTTAAGTGTATGCTTTGGATTATTGTCTTATTTCCGATGCCTGCTTCTTTTCAGTTTACATTTGCATCCAGAAATTGCTGATTTTAGTGGAATCCTGCATTGGTTGCTACATTACCTCAAAAGCTGGTAAGGTTTTCTTTTCATCAAACCATGGTCTAAATACACGTTTAACCCTGTCTACAGAACTTGTTTCCAAAAAATATACATTTTGCTATTTTCTCATATGATTTATAAGATGAAACCGCAGTTTCCTTCTTATGTTTTCTCTCCATATAAAGCCCTTTTAGTGCAAGCAGGTCTCCTACCTAAACAGTGCACAACCACTCAAGTGTCAGCTAAGACTTCCGGCATGTCCCTCACCTTTCTGACAGAAGGTCCAGCAGTTTTATCTGAATAACTTCTAGGGGTTTCAGATCATATCAAGACTTCAACAATTACTCTTAACTGCAGTTTTAATTGACATTTGGACAAATACAATTTTAGGTTGTTTTTTAAGTGTATGAAATAAAATATAACAGTGTATTCATGCAAGAATGTTTCATTATTAAGCTGCATAGACTGTCTTTAATTAACTTAACTAAGAACATAGAAACAAAATTGTTTGCATAACACTTAAGTCGGTCTGGGTCCACAGAAGTTGAATGGTTGCAGCAACTTGATACAGCACTTCAACTGCAACTCAACTGAGTCATAAATCCACCATGTGACATGGTGATAAGGTTCCTTTACAGAGTTCCCCCCGTCTGAGTCTTATCACACTGTTGCACCCCCGCATTACTCCACCATCCCACCTTACACTCCCCTTACATGTTGTGGAGAAGCATGACAGTATGACCTTTGACATCTTAATCAATGGGCATTAAAGAGTCTCTTAAACAAAACTGATGAAATGGTAAGATTTGTCTGACAGGGCGACGGACTGACTGGCCTAGAGGCTAAGAGGGATCCAGAAGCAGTGGCGCTGAAATGCCGTCAGCAACACATTGGAGGTGGCAGAATTGGTGGGAGAGTGTTGGCTATCACAGGGCTTACAGTTTAGCCTGGCTTATTAGTTCATTATAGGTACCCTGCACCTTCTTAGGATTGTGACACGTTGCTCTGACTCCTTGCCTGTTTCAGCTCTTTCTCATACAGGCGGGGTGTCTGCCTGTCAGACACAGATGGAGGTAAAATGGTGAGAGTGATTCAGTGACCCTGTAATGTCGGTAAATTTAACAAGAACCAGGAAGCTCAGCAACAAAAAAGCAGAGAGACCCAGAAAAAACACACTTGTGTCACAAAATATACATACTGTATATGTGACAAAGCAAGACAGTTTTGTGCAGACTGCACCACAACAGAACTCAGCATTAGAACATGTCTGGATAGATAAAAGGCTTTTGTTGTTGAATTTTAATGATTTATAACAAGCACCAAAGTGATGGCATATGAAAAATATGTAAAGTGCACTAAGAGGACAATGGTGCAGTCACTAAATATGGCAATTTATCAGAGAGAAAATGAGAATGAGATCAATGTGTAGATATAGCAAGAATAAAGGAGCAAAAAACCTATAACTTATACTGAGGGTGAGTAATATTTTTAACACATGCCAAAGTGTAATGGTAACCAGGATGTGGGTCAACTAACGGTTAGACCACCAAATGGATTTCCATCAAATCCACAAGGGGCAGTGTGTCCTTTAAAAGGTAGAATCTGTATTGTTGATGAAAATACTTGTTGGTAGAAAACTGTTTATGTACAGGTAAAACACGATGTGATTAAAAACTAAGTAGTCAAGCATAAAGCTTTTATTTTAAGTGCTTGTGAAACAAAAACTAAATGGTATTCTAATGTAACACAGTGTGTAAAGGCCAGAACTTATGGCAAGCTTTTCACGGTATTGGAGATGCTGTTTGGTCGGGATAAAGACTGACAGCCGCTTTAACTCTGTTGCACAACAGTTTAAGCGGTACAGAAGTGCTTAACATTATTTTAATTTTTTATCTTATTTATTAATACTGATGTAGGATTTTCATCTATGTCCACTCATATCTACTATCCATTGATAACTCATAGGTTATTTATTGAGTAAGAGAACAGCCATATCCAGATTGCTGTGTGAGGAAGCAGACCACTGTATATTTGGGACCACTGAATGCACCACACATGTAGACAAGTCATCTGTCTCCCTGTTTGGAGAAGCAGACTGGATTTAGTGTCTGCACCTGGCCAGAGATCATCTGCCTCTCCAGGAACCAGGCATCACAGTGACACTTTAAAACAGAGCAGACTCATTCAGCAGTCAATCAGGAGTCTGTGCTTTTTCCCAAAACTTGATCCCACATCCAAATTCAGATAACCTGTGCTGTACAACAAAACCCAGTGGATTTGTACAATGATTCTAGGTGCTCCATTCTGCAGCAGTGTGGACGATGAATGACTTTCAGTTGAGTGAAAACCTGACCCTCTAACTCTGTGCAGGAGCCTCTGGCTGCTACGGACCAACAGGGACACAGCAGGAATTGCTACCATCTGTAGTAGTTTAAAATACTGGTAAAAAAACACATACCCATTTTCTACATATAAAGACACACAACAACCGGGAGCGTAAAGTGTATCCCACTCCTTTCATCTCCCCTTCAATCAGGTAAATTCACTTTCTACTAGTTATAGGCCAGTGTGCCTCCTAATTTCAAGTTAATGCCTGGTTCTCCCCCAACAGAAAAGAGAGTGCTTAGAGATCCGACAGGAACATATTGATACCAGAAAAGTTCACCATGTATTTAACAGTGACAATATACCCACACAGTTCATGAGGACACAAACGTTTCAAACCAGACTCTGAGGTCCAAGGTCCCTGAGCACAGCAACTTGGCTGTGAAGCTCAGCCTCACAGAAGCGAGGATGTAGCCTCTAGCCTAGGGTTCAAAGCTCTAACCCAGTCGAAACAGTCTGAGCAGATTAAGTTAATACAAACTGTGGATACAGACACATATTAGCCACAGCTTTCAAAACATCAGATCATATTTCTTGGTAAAATGTTTTCTTATTTAACGTTGGTAATGAGGATGTTGCCTGTCGGCCTGTCTCCATCTCCCTTCCTCTTTATGTCAAAAGTGTGTTTATGAATCATGAGAATATGACATCCTTTTCGTTTTGGAAAAAAATCATTTTGGCCTTACTATTTCTTCTGAAAATAAAATAAATCTGTAAAAATTTAATCAAAAGAAATCTATCACCACAAAGTTCTGATGCTGCCAACTGTGACCAGAGTGAGTAATAATTCAAAAACCCCGGTTTGGGTGAAGCATACTATACAACAAGGTCAGTTAGTTGTTGGTGGTGGTGGTATGGCTCATAATGTGAGCAGCAGAAAAAAACTAAAGAGGAAAAAGAGAAAAGGAGGCACAGAGAACAAAATAAGTGCTGAGAGTCAGAGAATGACAACTGGCCATAAAAGTTTACTTGAGTTGAAAATGACCAAGTCAAAGACCTTGTGTGGCCCTTCTGAAACACTCAGGCTCCGGTTACCATGAGTGTCGGAGGGGGCAGAGTGAGCAAGATGATCCCCTCACCCTTGAGGTGTGTTCCAATGAATCTAGCTTGGGAATGGTTTATAAAGAATTTGCTACATCTGCTTAGGGAGGTGGACATTTTGAATTATAGCTATAGCACAACACTGTAACTAAGCTGTACGGTGGAATATAGCTTTAGTTATGGTGTAACTACAACACTAGGATTAAACTCAGCTACGTCTAAACTTACATATACCTGATTTTACAGGCTGCAAGGCATGAACACTGTTAGATCAAAGCTTGTTCAGTTGAACTGCTGAGGTTGATGACATAGGACAAGTGACATGAGCCTGAGTTTAATCTTTAAAAAGAGATGTGTAGCTCAAAAACTGACTATAAAAGCCTTGTGTTGTGATTTTAACTTTTAAACCACATTTTACACATGTGCATAATTATTTACAAAGTAATGTGCAACTGAAGATTATCTCCGCATTGGGATTTGTAAAGATAGTCAATTATTCATGACATATCAGCTGGTCAGTTAATGATATTTTAACTATCACAACCTGTAACATAACAACTAACACAGGCACATTTCATCTTTGCTGGAGTTTTTATAAAATTAGAGCTAGAGCTTTTCTCAATTATTCAGCTGGTTAAACCTGCATATACTTAGTCCATGGCACTTGGTTGGCAATAGATGTTCTTGTGTGGTCTGAGACGGGTTCTGAAGAGAAATGAGAATGTTGAATACAAAACAAGAAGAGTAACAGAACTCTATGGAGGGGAACTGCTTCCATATTTAGGGGAGTAAAAACATGATGATAGAGTGTGGACTCTGAGAGGCCGTTCTTCAGTCTGTCTGACATTGACACAAAAAACAATGGTTTTGGGCAGTTTTAAAAGAAATACACGATGAACAACAGAGAACAAGGACATATATGGCAGACATAAA
Source organism: Platichthys flesus (assembly GCF_949316205.1). NCBI lineage: Eukaryota > Metazoa > Chordata > Actinopteri > Pleuronectiformes > Pleuronectidae > Platichthys > Platichthys flesus. The sequence continues at coordinate 1,354,508 of NC_084955.1, forward strand.
CGTGCAGAATTAACTTTATGTTTTTCTTTTCTTCTTCTCACTAAGAAAGAGATGATGCTTAAGTGTGCTTTTTTCTGACTCCAACAGTTTTTCTGAACACAAGCCAACCCTGAAAAAAGGTCAAAGACCTTGTAATTGGTACTATTGAGAACCTCCTTAGTGTGTGAATGAGAGTATGAAAGTATACGCCGGTAATATGGGAGAATTCAACATTAGTGTGGGTTGTGTCACATTCCATTCTTTACTGAGCCTCACTGAACACCCCACCGCCCACCCCACCCTCGGTCTGGTTCCTACCGGCTGATTGTGTTAATTACTTAGCCTTTTTCATTCTATGAGAGTTGTGAGAAATCGTTCTCACCACCACCGTCCTACCAAGCATACATCACAACCCCCACAACTACCATAGGCTTAATTATCTTAATTGAATGCATATTAACACAGTAATCCAGTCATAATCCCCACATCAGCATCAAAAGAAATTTCCAAGAATATGAGCTCTTACACTTATCACCCCTACCCCGCACATTTCAACTCCCCTTTCCCCTCAAACCTGTTATCATCTTGTCACTCTCCACACTACGGTTTTATATGTGACTGTACTCTGTCCACTGACTTTCAGTTTTCCCCTTTTTTGTTTGGAGAAGCTAGTGCTGCTGCAGTTCAGTGAAGCTTTAGACATTGTGTGCACTGATTTGGGCAACAGTGCAGCATGGGAAGTGTGTGTGGAGTGAGAAAGAGGAGGGGAGAGGTGGTAGATAGTATACTGTAAGGGGAACAGGAGAAACAACGATGGGAGGGCTGGAGGGAGGAGATGATGCGTGGCAGCTGAGCTGTGAAGAAGCTAATGGGCTCTCATCCCCTTCCCACGCCCACAGTGTGTTTTCTGATGGGCACTCAAGCGGTGAGACTCATACTGGTTTGGCTACCGGCAGAGAATTCCAGCCACCTTGCTTAAATACTGCTTTGCTAGGTCAATTCTGCATCTGCCTGAACACTAGTTAGCCTACATCTGACTTTAGACCTGGCAGAGTATGAATCAGTAACCAACCTCTTATATCTCAAGGAGCTGTTGGCTGCTCTCACTCACAGTGTAAACAGCAATAATGAGAGATGAAAGGAATAGGCATGGCTTGCAGACACACAGTTACACAGATAAACGGTGGTCAAATGCACAGGGAGCCACCACAAATCAGTGTTTATCTCTGGAAAGATGGGACAGCATGAGAAAGGGATATTCATCACAGGGCAACAGCTAAACCACAGCTCATCATATCAACCTGTACAGTAATCTTTACAGTTTATCATGAAGCATCAAAGGAGAACTTATTAATCAGTGATATAAATTATGTTATCTCAAACTAAAGAAAAAATAGGCAATTACCTTGCACAAGTACCTTGTAGAAAAGAATACATATAAGTGGAAAAAATCTATCAAGTAATTTTGAAACTTTTGTATGTCCAACTAAATCTAATAAACTAATAGAAATGTAGATAACAAAGGCAATGTTCCGGCCTTTAAGATATTGTGGACATTATCCCCTCTAATTTGTGAGAATAAAACCCCAAGCCTCTGATAAGGTGATCCAGGGAAGCCAATTGTTTTGATTGTGCTGTGTGATGTTTGATCTGAGTGTGTGGAATGTGGCGACCTCTGATCCAGTGACAACATTCAATTAGATAAGGTTAACTAAAATGACCTTGTCCACCCATGCTACTAAGCTCAGAACTGGATAAAGTATAAACAGCTCATGAACGAGGGATTACTAGTGCCCGCTTTAGCAAACAGTCAGAAAGCCACCTTTCATTGAAGGCACATACACAACATAGACTATATGGTTATAAAATACTACACTACTTTCTCCTTATTTTTACTCGCTTGATACTATCCAGAGGAGCTGTATGTGACATAACACAAATATGTTAGAGTGAGAGGCTCAAGACATTCACATGAGTAACAATACTGCCAACCCCCTGGTAAAAACTCTGATGTGTACAAACTCGCAGCGGATGCAAAACTGAAAAAAATTATGTCAGGATGAAAAGGAGGTGCCATACATGAAGAAGAAACAGACAACGATGTCCGATTAGCGAGAATCAAGAGCTTTTGGTTATATCGATTCCAGTGTTGATGTGCTGTTTGTGATTTCCACAGCAGAATGAATACATTATATCCTACCTCTGCATGCTGCACCACACCTGGCCTGAACATTCAGGAGATTTGTGTTGTTGTAAACGCGTCTGAATGGAGAATCTTCTGCTGCATTATTCATATGTCAAGGCTTATTCTGAAGAGAGTCTATACTCGATTGTGTGCACATTCTCTGGAGATTATGTCTTAGACCTAGCCTTGATGCCAGACGAACTTAGCCCCGCCCACAACATTTGAGGTGGGAAGTTCGGTGTGGCATTGCTCCGTTAGGGAGAAACTATGCCCTAACAGAAGCTGTTCGGACCAATCAAATTGTCAGGGCGGGCTTTATACGATGATGGACAAATGATCAACAGTAACTTAATCAACCACGTCACCAAAGAGCGCTTGGGCCCCCTGTCTCTTTTCTCTGATGCCTCAGATGAACACGCTTCTTCGGCCTGGTCTCCTTTATCGTCTGTCCATTTTTTAAACACGGGAATATTGCCTTCCAACCGTGTTATTAAGTTCTTACAGGACCGACAAATGTTATACGATTTGTTTGATGTGTTGTGGAGTCCTAAACGGAGAACTTGTTCATGCGTGCATTCACCTTTACGCCGGGTTCACACCGGATGCCTAAGCGACACCAAAGCGACGCGTAAGCGCAGCGCCAAGCCTTAAATAACAGTTGGCTCCCCTCCACTCCCATGTTAAACCTGTGTGTGGGTCACACCGGAGGCTGAAGGGCCAAGGCTGCCTAGCACCGTGCAGCAATCGCTTCGGCGTCGAGTCTATTTTTTTGCGCTTGACAAGAGTGTATCGCTTCAGGAAACAAACTGAAAAATTATTTTAAAAGATATTGATGACATATTTCATGATATAAATTATCAAATATGCATCCCATACTTTGAATTCTCCTTCTGATGTCCTGGAGTTTTAATTTTACAAATCTTACCAATGACATTATTAAATGTCCCCCTCTGCCCATCCACTACAGCCACACAAGCAGTCATAAAGATAAAACTTCAAATTAATAATTGAAGTGGAGAAGTACAGTGAGTTGTATGATTCTCGGAACATGTTGTATAAAGACAACACCAAAAACGACAAATGTTGGGATGCTGTTGCTTAATGTTGGAGAAACAAGTAAGTATATGCTTTTATTCCACTGGATCAACGGGTGATATTATTGGCGCTGCCCGGAGCTTCAGCGTCCGGTGTGAACAGCCAAGCGCCGGCGAGCTAGGGATTAGCTCGACGCTTTGGCATCGTCTCAGTGTCTGGTGTGAACCCAGCGTTAATGTTTCTCTCAAAAATGCTGATCGTGCTAGTAAGTTCTCCGTGTATCCTTAAATTCTTTTAACAACACCAATAAAAATCGTTTCACTGATCTTCATCTTCTACTTCTTCCAGCGTGCGTGCAGTTGAGTTCTGTTGACAACAACTGTGCGTCGCTTAACATGCGTCAGATACTACATTGCTCTGATTGGTTGTAGGTCTATCCAATTGAGCGAGGAGGCATTTTTTCCCCTGGTTCGGTTGAAACACGCCCCATAATCACAGCCCAATGGAGCGGTATCAGACTCATATTCTGACTAGAATTGTGAGTATGACAACGTCATGCTATCTTAGACTGGCCATTGACAGCTAACTCAAGAGAACATCAGGCTTCTCAGGCTTTGACCAATGTGTTCTATTTAAATGCATTACATTACATTACATGTCATTTAGCGGACGCTTTTATCCAAAGCGACTTACATTTTTAGAACACTCAACATTTTTGAGGGGCCATTTAGGGGTTCAGTATCTTGCCAAGGACACTTAGGCATGCAGATGGGACAGAGTGGGATTCGAACCGGCAACCTTCTTGTTGCAGAGCACCCGCTCTATCCCCTAGGCCACGCTCCCCACCTGGGGCATGTGTCTTTGCAGCTTCAGTTGTGTGATGGGAAACATTATTTCTTCTGGTGTTTGTTCAATATTGGCATGGAAAGTTCCTCAGTTGGCAGTTTTTTGTCCATTATCTCAGTTTCATTATCCATTCATTACCGGTGTATTCTATTGCTTTACTGTTGCCATGACCAACTTCCTCACAGACACAGTTTAAGTGGCATTCGCTTTCATCTCTTTTCCTATCCAGGAACTCTGTCCAATTTGAATCTCTAACTGCAATAAACTGAATGATTCTCAGGAAGGATTTATAATTGAAAGTGCCAAATGGCCACATGGAAGCTGTGATATCATGTTAGATTGGAGGCTAGCTTGAGCAGCAGCTTTAGCCCCAGTCACACTCCACCCCGACCCCATCTCTAGCCTTAGCTCTCATCCCCTTGTACCGAATATCTGCCCCTGCCCCTCAGCCTCACACTCCGGTCAGGCTTTAAGCACTGTGAGAGTGGCCTAAGTAGCTCAATACTTCCCAGATGAACAGCTCCAGTAATGGGCCATGATTGACCCCAATAGCCAATCCTGAGTGGGTTCCCTCGGGTCTAATCTCCACATTACTTGCTCTGCTTCACACACACTGACAGAAGGGGCATGGTGAGAGTGGCTGCTGTTGAGATTTAACTGATTATTGAGGAAGATACAGTGCACAAAGATAAATAAACAAAGTCGAATTGGTAGAGTTTAATGTATCTAAATTGTGTGGAACCATTTCAATATGTATGGAGTTTTAAACAGCAGCACATTTGCATGACATACTTAAACTTTCTCACAAGCATGTACAATAAATGTATTTTTAGTACCTTTTTGTCTACTGTGGATCTAACAGCCAAAAAAGTTCAGGCCAGCAGCTTAAAGACATCAAGCTGCTGCCTGTGACAAAGCCAGACTGTTGATTTAACACTTAATGGAGTGAGTGAACACATGCAAAGGAGGGAAAAAAGAGCATGATAGATGGATGTATGAAAGTACGGCAGGCCTTTGAAAGATTGTAATGGAGGCGTCTACCAAGGGAGATTCCAAAATTCACACCCATCTACAGTGTCAGTGCATCTCATTCAAAGGTTACATTAAAGTCAACATTAAATAAGATGCTACTGTACTTTTCTACTGTGAAACATCAAAGTGATGGCATTCTATTGCAAAAGAATGTTGCGAGCCTTTTACACCCGTGAAAGACGATTACTTAAAGGGTTATAAAACTGAACCAAAGGAAAGATAAGTTTAAAAGATCTGTGCTGCAATGCTGCGCTTAAACAAGAGGCATTTTCTGTTGTTTTTTGTATTTCATTGTTGATGGCAAAATTTAACCAAACAACCTTGATTTAAAACTTAAACTGGATTGAAAATTATAAACACCTATATGGAATTTTAAATTCGGATAGATAAATACTGGAAATTATGTTCACGTCAGTGTTGAAGACCGACCTGTTGAAGGTTGGAGTTAATTCTGCACACTTAGAACATATTTTCTTCCATCCATCTGTCTACTTCAAAAACAGCTTTAATATGCATTAGATAACTAAATATGTTCAGTGTTACAATGCCCGGGAAATTCTCAGAGGATTAATTTCATGTAGCTTTCATAATTCCCTCCAATATGTTTAAATTACGATTAAAGATCACTTTGTTTCCCTATTCCCACAGCTCCCATGGTATGGTAAAGAGATCAAAACTGGAGGGTTTTATAGGGAACATCTTTAACATTTGCTCTGCTCTCAGTGTGCTTGATTAAATGTAACATTTTTAGATCCCAGAGCTCTGAGAAAAGCATAAATCATTGTCTCACAGCTGCTGCCGTGCCTGGGGAAAACACATGCTATCCCTTATTCTCCCTCTCTTTTCGTCTTCTCTATGATCATAAAGCCCACCCAACCCATTGGTCCCCCCTTTTTTAGTGCAAGTCATGGTGGTGGAGGGTGAGTGGAACACCTGCAGCCTGCCGCTTGCACTGAAGTTCAGCGTACACCCCAGCTCCTCACACACCCTCTAGCCCTCAGAGTGGCCCCGTCCAAGGCCCCCTTAGTCTTTCCCATCCATCAGCAGTGACAGGCCCAAGACAAAGCCAAGGAGGATCGTCAGCCAGCCAGCCAGCCACTGTCCAGGGATCAAAATGATCAAGCTGTCTCTTGAGTAACACTGATAATTTACATGCAATGGAGCATGAGTGATACGGCCAAGGATTTCAAGCCATACTGATCCTTAAGGCACAGCTCTACTATGATTAAATTCACTAATAATTTATAGACCTAATACCAGTCAGAGTATAACATAGTCCATGTGGATGAATAACCCGTGCCCTTCTGATCAAGCTTACCAGTCATATTGAAGCAACTGCTTCACCTCCTGAGCACCAAAAGTCTGACTCCTCCTACAGCTGGCTCGCTTTCCTCTATGTTTTGCTCCATCCTGTTTATCATCTAAATTTAATAATGGCACAGATTTCTCATTATTTAATGTGTCATAACAAAGCAAAGACATGAAGTATGTTTCATCATTTAAAAGGGGAGAATATGGGAATGAAAATGGGGTGAATATTTGACTATGGTGGGAATCCACAACTGCCAAAACATGTAATCATTGTTGGGACAATCTGCAATAACTGCTAAATTAGGAGAAATCATGAGGGACTCACAGCAAGATCTGAAATTACTTTAGGCCTTTGAATCTATAAAAGAGTTTATTTCAAAGCAGGGCTGCTGAGTTCTTCTGCGTTAAACCCACGCCTTTAATAGTGTTTAATTTATTAGAATGTTACAACCTCAACTCTGTTAAATGAAAACACATGAGTCTGGATCTGCAGGAGCTCTAGAAGTGTGTATGGACTCCAACATACAACCTCCTCCCCTAGGCACTCTCTTAATTTTCTAAGTAAATTGGAATTTCGCTTTAATTCACTGGTAAACAATTAGACAGAAAACAGATGGCACTGGCCATATTTTAAAGCAGGTCATCACGTTAGTGAATGAACTTTGCATGTGAGAGTTAGAAAGAGTGAAAGACAGAAGGAGAGTAAAAGAGAGAGAAAATTTGAATGTTTCAATGGTGCATTAAAATGCTGGACTATGCATTAAATGATTTAAAATACAACTGTTTCAGCACAGAGCAAAATAACATTCCTCAATTTGCTTTAAGTTTGTTCTATAAATATTTCAGACAGGCAACTGCGTCATAGAAAGCGGCCCAGGCTAAGTGCTCAAGACCTAAATGGGGATTGGCTGTTCTTATAAAAGGCTATTTCACCAAACATATTGTACTAAAAAGGACCTCAGAGATAGTGACTTCTGATCTATAAAAACTGAAAAAATAAGCCATGGAGAACATCTTCTGTGTTGGCTTAGAAGATCCACAAGGGAGGTCCTGGTGATTCAAGGACCTGTCACATCCTAAGACATGAGACGATACAGAAAATATATAACCAGTGGGGAAAATAAGAAAGGGCAGGATTAATCCCATACTAAAAAATGGGGAAAAAATGACACGTGTGAAAGCCCCAAGTCATTATATCATATATAATATATATACACATAAATATTCAAACACAACTCTCAATTCACTGACTGGTAGCTTGCTTGATGTCAACTGCCATTCTTTCAGTAAACATTTTACTTTGAGAATTGGGTTGACAGATCCCACCGCACTGCACTTTATGTTGATCTCCAGAAGCGACTAATCAAATGTAAAATAGAAAATAAAAGTTGTATAAGGATTAAATCAATGATTACGATGTTGCTCAATGGAATCCATAGAGCCACATGGGACGAACAAAATGTGCTTTATGTCAAGGCAAAAAGCCCTAACAATTCAGAAATGTCATGAGCACAAAATGCTGAACCTCTGAGTCAGTCCTATGGGAAAAAAGGGTTCAGCCCATTTAGAATGGTGCATTTCCACTTTTCATCTCTGGCTAAATGAGGCGGTGCATCCATCATTCCATTAACACTGCTCTAACAGGCTCCCACTCACCCACTGCTTGACAGCAGGGACATGGGACATGTGGACTTACCAAAGGCTTTGATGTAAGTCTCACCACCATAAAAAACACAGACCAAGAAGTAGACACCAACAATGCCTGTGTGCAGACACACCAAGGCTTTCCATCAGCAGCACACATGACGCAGGCTCACACACACACACACACACACACACACACACACACACACACACACACACACACACACACACACACACACACACACACACACACACACACACACACACACACACACACACACACACACACACACACACACACACACACACACACACACACACACACACACACACACACACACACACACACACACACAGAGAGAGCGAGTCTGGTGAAACTGTTATTGTCAAGCCACACTGCTGTTCCCAGCTTTGACTGCATTGACAGGTATGTTGTAGATAAAAGAAAGATTTCTGGCAGAGGGTATGTGTCTGTGTCAGCTATACTGAAGTGCTTTTTGTTAAAAATATAACAGCTATACAATAAAATGTTAATGCTTGCACTCATTTAGTCTCTTTTCTATGTATAAATGCAATGATTAAGCCACCAAATGATGAATCTATCTCTCATCAAACTACTAAATACAAATGAACAGAGACATATAGACAGATAATGTGAGAATATTATTGATTTGTGATTAAATCAAATTAAATAAAAACTAAAACCAGCAAGAAAAGTAGGACGCTAAATGCTGAGAATTGAAATAAAGGGAGTACTGAGGCAGTGAGTACAGGCCTCCACTGCTCCACATCTGCTGGAGATATACGCAGTGCTTCTGGGACTCAGCCCCCACCTTAATTTGCTCTCACCCTTCTATGGCTTCTCATTGGTCTTCTGGTTTGTGTTCATATCAGGTTTAAAATGTACTGTATGTACTGTCTTTATGAGCCATTGTTTAACAGAAATAATATGCTCTCTAAATCAATGTAAGAGGCTGTGCGTTATTCCTAAAAATATCTGTTTGGGAGGCTGTGTAGGGTGGAACTACCCTCATCAGACATACAGCTTTACTTTCGAAAATCTTCTCCCATGTCATTGTAACTTCCTGAAAAGTACATTCTGTGAGTGCTCACATTCGTCAAAGTATGAGTTGCCTATGAATTGTAAGCTTTTCCCTGCCTTACATTTTCAATTTATAGCACCGTCTTGGTGCTCGTTTCCACAGCAATTGGACAATGATTGACTGGGTGATATTCAAACAGCAATGGAATTCCTGGTTAGGGATGACCTCCCAGATCTACTGTCTCTAAACTGTACTTATCTTTTTACTTCACAGCACCCTGAACTACAGCTGTGTATTCTCCTCACAGTCTGAAACCAGCTGAGGCTAGCCTTATCACCATCTCAGCACTGACATGTTTAAAGTGCAGGGGCCTGATATGATTCAGTACCCAGTTCGGGGGGTTACGTGAGTCAAGGCCATACAATGAATCTCCCCATCCCTGTATTAAAAGTGATCTACAGTTGTGACTCTGAAGACAACTTTAAAAACAAGTGGTGGATGTACTGGAGGTGTTTTGTTTTACACTCATCCCAAGCTTCTTCTGTATCTGCTTTTGGGCAGGAAGGGGTTGTGGAGCGGGAGCAAACTTAGAGACACTCGCCCTTTATTGACTTTAGTACAGAGACATTAGACTTATGTGTTTACAAATTAAAGAAAAAAGATATACAATTGTGTAATATGATTTGTGCATTATTTGTATGTTATTATCCCCCACCTAGCAGTGGCTTATATAAACCATATACATAAATAAATGTAAAGACAGCTGCATAGTTATAGAGTCTGTAGTGGGGTGACAAGCAACTAGTTGTATTTAGAAAAACTAATTTCCCACTTTTACAGAACAAGTAAATTAGGCAAAAGCAAAGATTTCGCGGTTTTTCATTAGCAAGTGAACACAGCATGCACACTTCATCTGAGTGGAGCTGGAGACTCATTAAACAAATGAAATCTGATCTGCGCATGTCAGGTGATCCGTGCACACTTTGTGTTTCAAAAGCAAAAATGATCAGACCTGTTCCGTTGAAGTTGGAAATAAGTAAGTAAATATTGGTTATTCAGCTTGTGATGTGTGCATTTGTGAAACTGTTTTACATGCATTCAAGCTTGGTATTTGAACCTAAAATTACACACAAATAGTAATACACATTTGCAAATCTTTTTTTTTTTTTTCTTCTTCATTGTTTAGATACTACAATACATTTGGGACCATTTTGACCATCTATGTTTTGACAGTAGGAGAGAGTCCATTACTAAATCCAAAGCTATCAAAGAACTATTTGCAGTTGGGGAGGAGAATTGGTGATGACCTTATGATATGCATGGCCTAATTCACAGAAGAGAAAACATCTGGAGCAATGTTAGCCTAAAAATGTTGGACACTGTCCTGAATAGGTGAGGACAAACTAGGCGATTGCTGTAGGTACAGATGTGCACTGATTTGCCATCATTCAATTAAAACTTACTACATAGTACATTAAAACTTTGAGCTTCGAAATCTGAATAGTATTTTTTGTCTTTTAGAAGTGCTACTGACACCACTACACTACGACACCAGAATAATAATTTGTGGTCGAGAGCAGTGGTTTTTAACTTTTTCTGCCCTGTCAAGTAAGTTTCACTGTACAAATATTTGCCTGGATTTGAAAGATATCTCAAAGAAGGAAGGCTGTAAACTGAACAAGGAAGCCTTTAACTTGGTGCATTCTTTAAAATATTAAGGTAGGCCCTTCTAAATAATCAATGTTGTGTGTGTGTGTGTGTGTGTGTGTGTGTGCGTGTGTGTGTGTGTGTGTGTGTAAAGACGGAAGAGAAGATGGGATGACAAAGCGACATGACTCTGATCAAATACAGAGGAACTCCAGCTAAATGATTCGCTGTACGAGTGTGACCAAGGACACATTTTAGTAGCACTTCACAGATTTAAATATTCACATTCTGAAGCCCTGTAGTAGCATGATATTATTGCAATAATAATTTCAACACATCTCTCAAAATCCCATGGCACACCATTTGGGAACCACTGGTCTAGAGACACAATTACATGCTGCACCCTTCAACAGGTATGCTTGAGTGGTTAGCTGTTGTCAGCCAGCTCAGCCCAGTGCTTGTGCTTGTGAAAAGACACTGAGTTGCTAACCTAGCTTCAAGGAAACTCGACAGGAAACACAATCATTGGCTTTACTAAACTGATAACTGAAAGTATGGAGTGTGTGATATTATATGAAAATGTGATGATCTAAACAAACCAAGACTTCGGCATTAGATCACCAACAACTAAGCTGGAATATGGAGCACTATCATAAATTCAAACAACAAAACCACAATGCAAAAATTAGCTTAAAAAAGTAGAGGATAGGACAGGAGAGGTGAGGACAGGACAGGTCAGGACAGGAGATTTAAATGGCTTCTACCTGAGTTCCTGCAACTGTCTCCTTGCTGAGGGACCAGAACAGAAAAGGCGAGCAGGTCAGGAGCAAGCAAAGATTCAGGTTTGCGGATCTCATTAAGCCAGCAACTCATATGGAGTTCTTTGGTGTCAGATGGCCCCTGAAAGAGAGGAACCAGCTTGTCCTTCACCCCATCTCCTGAACCTGAAAAAGAAATACAAAAACAAGAGCTTGTATTGAATTGATTTAGTTGACTTAAAAATTAAACTCCTTATTTGTAAATCATTTTATGGAACCAAATGCTAAAACAGCTAAAAAGAGTATTTGTATTTCTTTTTTGAGAGCTGCAATACATCTTATCATCTGCCTGACATCATGTGTCAAGTTTGACCCAGTAAACTCTGTGATGACACTAGCTCCAAGAAGATCCTTGGCCAGTGACAGTAACCTAGGAGAAAACAAACGACTGAATCACACTGCCAGACAGAAATTAATATTAAGATGGAGGAGACGAAAAAAAAGGCATAGAGACTGAATGTGTAAACATAAAAGTTAAAGAAAGTAAAAGAAGAGTCTAGCCGGTCTCACTCTATCCCTCCTACACAGGCGGTAAAGTTTTAACAGGGCACAGCTGCACACACCTGGAGTCCTGGCGCAGACTTTTACAGCTCCCAGGGTTCCTGAGGCACATTTCACCGTCGCACGGCTGCAGAACTTCAGCTCCAGGTTTTGGACCGAGCCCTCGAGAGTCGGTGACGGGCCCAGAGATTTCACACCTAATAAAAGAGGGGGGGGGAATTAAGTTCAGTCCGGCAGGTGTAAACACTGCTGCTTGTGGCTTAGTCTAACACTTGATTGGCCTTTAATTACTCTTGACCCCTTTCTTTCCATTTCTTTCTCTCCCAACGTTGTGGAAAAACCAGGTGCTCTTCAAAGCAGATATGACCAACATGACATGAAGTGTGTTGTGTTTATCTGCTCTGGCAGGACAACTATGGTGTCTTAAGGTTTCAAATATCAGTCTTAGCAGGAAAAAAAATGTCAAACAAAAATAAAAAAGAATTCCTCTCGATATAGAGAGCTTCCTGAGAAAGGATTTACAGTGAAATGATGGGATTTTGATTTACTACAGTAAAGTCTCAACATCATAGCCATGTTCATTTTAAAACATGCACAGGAAGGATATTAAAAGAGGTAAAAACCCTTGAAATCTCAAATGTTTGTCCAAACGTTTTATAGGCTCCCAGTAAATCTACTGAGTAGAATTACTTGAACATTTTAGGTTCAATTACAGGGACAATTGGGTGTTTGAGTAAGAGGCCATTTTAGAGGATATATATTTCCAAAAGAATATCCAATACAGTTTTGTCTCTATCCATCTGTGTCAACTACAACTCACCTAACACCAGCATTACATCACAGGAGCCTCAACTGCACTTCACTCTATGATTATTTCTCTTAATGACAGTCTAGTTTGGAGGAACTTTTCGTCTGCCATCTTTCCAAAATGAAACAGTTTGCACTGTGGTAAGGAGTAGTGGGGGATTACATACTTGCCATTATAATATGTCAATATTATTTCTATGGTGAGAGGCTATTTCAAACACATAACAGGACAAAGAAGGACAAATAACTGGATGGCGGAAAGATACTGTGGAGTAAAGGGAGTTCTGTGCCAAACCGCCTGTTGAGAGAGAAGAGGATCCATCCATCAAGTTACATTCTTCCAGTGAGCTGGAACTGTCCGAGGGAATCACATTAAATTCTTACATCACCTGTTCCAATAAGGCATTACTTCTCAGAATAATTCACTCGTATAGTGAGCACTTCATTTCCTAAAAGTGTCCAAAGGACTTTCTGACTGAGTTCAGAGCTGAGTGGGGCTTAATCTGTGCATTCACATGAGAACATGGAAATATTATCAGACGAAGAATGGAAATGAAGGACACCTCTCAGTGTAAAAGGAACTAATGATTTCTGCCAGTCAGCTGATGCTCAAGACTGAAAAAATAAAGACTGTAGCAGATGTAAACTGGGCCAGTGACATTAAGATCAATAAGACATGGTGGCAGAACAAACAGCAGAGAGAAGCTCAAAAAGGTAAATATAAACATAGACGCATACAAATTGATAGAGAAGAAATGGAACAGATTTATTGGCTACCATGGATTTATTGCTTACCGGTGAGTGAGAAGGTATTGCATTAATAAGGCACAAATGGGTGCTGCCACAAGAGAGGCTATGAAAGCACAACAGGTCATTATTTGGCAACAGTCCCTGAAACTATAGTCTGGACATCGTAAGACTTTTTTCACTAACCACTCTCTGCTCTCTTACAATTCTTAGTACTCCTCTACCTGTATTGTATTCCAAACTCTTCTTCCATTCTAGCCCATATCTTCTCCTCCTTTTCTCTGCCTGTTCAGACAAATCATTATTGTTAAGATTTGTATTAAATGTTGCATAAATAAAGATAACTTCTGTGTTTGCTCGATACCACACTTTGCAGTTGTTAATCCCAAATCAACTAAATAGTTCAAATGCATGTTTTAATGTTTAACATCAGCCGATGTGGGAAAGGTGGAGATTCAACTAGACACATACATGAAGCACATTTAACCAGGGGAATTACTGGCAATTGCTAAAATCCCTAACCACTGACCTCCCTCCTCTCCCTCTCGCAGACTAATTACCAAGCAACTTCTTCTCCGGCTGTTTGAGAGGTCATCTATCAACCCAGCTGTAAGATGTGAATGTTAATAACCCTCATTCTGAATCCCTGCCTACCACTTAATATATCTGCAAGTCAAACAGAGAAGTGCTGCATGTCTCTCTGAGGCTTTGGTTACCTGACTAACCCTTCCTTGGGAATTACTTCCTCCCAGAACTAAATTAAGTAACTGGAACATGAAACCAGATTGACAGTTCTATACAGTGTATATTGCCATTGATTGTCATTAGATTTTACACCACAAGGATGACTTTGACTCTCCTTTGCACTTCTTGCATTGAGAAATAAATGTTCCTCTTAATGTCCTCACTCAACTCAGAAATAAACCGTCGATGTTTTATAAGAGAACTCTACAAAAACCACAGTAAATCTTTTTTTGTAATTTCCTGAAAGTTTTACCTGAGTTTAGCCATTATTGCATTTTCATACCAGGAAAATAGAAGTGTGTATGTTCAAGCTCGTGGACAATGCATGTACAGACACACATATACAGAGATAGACATTTGGTTTAGTGTATGCTATCTAATACCAGAGGGGAAGACAGAAATAACAAAGGTACTATAAAAGCTAAGCTCCCCTATCCCAATGGATATAATAAACCTTAAATAGAAGGACTGCAAAAGATATTTGTCGATGTTATGCCTAAACGATCCTTAAAACACATCTACCTTAATGGACGCTAAGGAGATCCATGATTTGGCCTTTTTTTACAGTGCCGGCAAAGACAAATGAACAGCTATGAGAAGGTTCCACACAGAGCAACTATTCCCTGGTTCCCTTATTCTTTGTAGTTAGGATGGATATGTTAAAAGTGCAAGCCAATCTGGAACACGACAAGGGCCATTCCCTCTACTCTGGTTGATCTTTGATAAATGGCACTAGGGGTATCACTATAACATATCCCTCTTGCCCACATAGATGTCCTAAAGGGCACAGAACACCTGCTGGGGTGGTGGCTGTTGGGTGGGAGGACTCTGGACAACATGTTGTCCAGCTGTTGGACTATAAAAACAAGCGGGGCACCAATGGAAAAAAAAAAGTCATTGGTTGGTTTGTAACCTTGAGGAGGGGTATTCAGTATGGGTGTATTATTATGTAGTGAGTGTGTGTTACAGCCAGATGTATGTTTTGGTGCATTTCTGTGTGTGAATGAGTAAGCGAGTGAATGTGTGTGGCGCTGTTACTTGTCAAGCAAGGGCAGGTGCAAAGAGTACATAACCACACAGCTAGGGGCCAAAGGCTACAGCACTCCATCAAACACTGAGAGGGCAGCCATGGGCAGCTGGATTTGCCATCCCGAACACTGAGAATAGTGTTGAAATAAAATGAATTGAAGAAGGGATGTGAAGTCAGGCAATAAATGCTGAGGAATTGAAAGAAAAAGAAAGAAAGAATATAAAAAAAACTGATGGGATATGGAGGCTGCCTTTTTGCTTCCTGCATACTTCAATATATGGCGTGCATATGTCTCAGTGTGTGTGAAGGACATCTGCAGACTTAAAAGCCATGCTTTACACATTCCACCATGTCCTGCCTTCAGTGCTTTGAAGAATAGTATGGGAAAATTGTCTTCCTATGATTTTGGGGCAGACAATTCTACATTTACAATGATTATATATTGTTTACAACATTATAATAATAACCTCGAACCTCATTTTGATGAATGAGACAGGGTGTTCAAGTGAGAACATGGAAATGTTGTAGTATAAAAAAAGGAAAGAGAATGTTACAAAGACCTAATGCACAAGACTGGAGGCTGAAGAAGAATTAGGTTAGTGACATCTGCTGAAAAAACAAACATTAAATCAGTGTTTTGATACAAGTTACCACCCCAAACTGCATCAGACGGGAGAGCAGCATTCCAACATTTTTTAGAAAACAGGTCCTTGGGATGTATTAATACATCAGGTATCAGTTGTATATGTGATGACGATTGGATGAGGATGAGAGGAGGATGTACACAATAACCAAACCCTAAAGGGCAGGGAGACAGACAGAAACAAAGAGACCATAAAGTGCAAAAAGCTTCAAGACTGGCAGTGGTCCCACAGCAGCTAGGGGGCGTATTAAAAAATAGGTGGACATTGACAAGTTGGGTAGACCAAAAGCAGCCAGCTGAGCCATTAGTGCTGATGTAGAAACAATAACTGTCTCTCCCAAGTCAGGAGGGGCTGAAGTAGAAACAGTAAGTAGGAGCAGGAGGTCTGCTGGAACCTTGCCCAGTACTGACACATAGAAAAGATACAGACACATGCAGAGAGTGGGACAGGAAAATCAGACAAGGTGAATGGTTTGTTCTGCAGTTAAAGCTGAGAACATAGCAGCTCTGGCAGCAGACAAACACAAGATTGCATGGAGACTTTTAACAAAATCTAATTTTATATGATCAGGACTTGATTCTGAGAGCAGACTTAAAGGGCAAACATAAAGGTAACGTAACGGTACTTAAAAGGTATACTGTTGGTTAAGAAAACTTTAAATATTTTCATAGAAAACACACAAAACAGCCAATAAATAAAAGCAGTTATAGTTAATGTGGTATCCTGATGCTGGGCCAGGTTATAGTAATTGCAGGGAAACTCCACTTGCCATCAGGAAGAGATGCATTTCAGATTTCATGTAGCAGCAACAGCTGTTTCTAGATGAATGGTACAGCGACAGGACAGTTTACATAAGAAGTGATTGCTTTCATTGCTATATGACCACAAACACAGCAGACGAATGGCTTCTCATAGACTGTCATTTTAACCTAGGAACCCTCACAGTGAATGGAAAGAGAGGGGGAGAGAGAGATAAATGCTTCCCCAAATGATGAAGCCCAGCCAAGCTGCTTCCAGCTTGCTGGGCAGAAGTTGTAGTGTAGTGGAGAGTGCAAGTGGTACACGCTGCCTATAAAGGTTGTGGTGTAAAGACAGTGATGGGGAGTAAGAGCTGCTGGTGGTGGAGGCTGGGGGTCGAATTTTCATGATTATCATCCCCTCCAGGTGCTAACCGTCTTTCTGTCTGCCCACTAAAGCAGTGACACATGTTCTCTGCACTTTCAAACCATGGTTCTCTCTGCCACTGAATTACCACAATTAAGGAGTCATCATGCGGAAGCAATTTTGCCAACACTAATTGGCCTAGGCAAAGGGGTTTGGAAGACAGTGGAGGGGTTGGGGGATGGGCCATGTGTAAAACAAGTGAGAAAGATGAGAGAGGGTAAGAGAAAAGGGGAGAGACAGATGTGCAAAGAGTCATGGCAAAACATGTGCTGTGACACAGAGCCACTTGTAAGAAGACAATTAGCCAGTGGTAAGATAGGCCATTAAAACACAGTTCTGTATAAAAGGGCCTGCCTCTCAATCTCCCATATCCCCAGCCTAATGCTACCCTGACAAATCTGTTTAGCGTAAGAAACAGGGGCATTCTGACTTTGAAGTCGCAGCCAGGATGGAATGCCACTGTGGTTCCACCATGAGAGAGACGCCTGAGACATACAGACCACAACTAATGACGCTAAACCAGCCCCTCCATCACTGAAATGTAACTCTGGATTACTGCTTCTTCTCTTTGACTCTCAAGATCTCTGAATCTCTTTAACTCACGCTTGCAGTTTTTCTCAGGCTCCTCTAGCCTCATGGATGAGAACTAAAAATAAACCGAGCCCAGCATTCTTTTTTGTCAATACTCTAAGAGATCAATATTGATGGGTCAACGATGCAGAGGCTGGATTTGGTGCTGTTGAGGCACTTTATTTGGGGTTACAAATAAAATGTATGGCCTAATGGCATGGAGTTATGTGTTTAGTTGGCACTAGTTACAATGCTCCAATTGGACAGTTGACTCACAGTAGGGAGCCAGCTGTGCAGACACCAAATGACATAAACACAAACACAAAGATATATTTAGGGTTGTCATTGATTCAAGGTTTTGTATCGTTCACAACAGTATATGGGTGATGTAGAGCCCATGCTATAGTGTGTTTTGTTAGATGTCTCAGGGATATCCATTACTTTGGGTGCACATGAGATCTTAAAGTTATTAAAGATTGAATTACTTGTTTATTAAAAGGTTGCCTGGTAACCCAACAGTTATTAGTTTCTCAGCATCACGAATATATCTGCAAATGTTGACAATTCACAAAATATATATTACAACTGCACTCTGCATTGCATGGCTTGTCTTCCTTGGTTTGTTTAACACGTGTCGATGACACACCTAGAATTGTTTACCGTGATCACATTTCATACATGATGACTGCTGGGGTAATTCATATCATATTTGAGGTTATACTCCACAAGGGAGAGGGGTAGAATGTTCCAGTTCTAAATGACAAAAAGCTTAATTTGACTTTGCTGTGCCCAAGTAAACTGCCCTACTAAACTACCAACGACCAGCCAGGTTCCTAAAAAGCATGATATATCATGATGATCTCAATTACCATTTACTTGCTATACTGTGCCAATGGTATATTAGATTTAGTGGTGAGTGGAAAGATTTCTCTCAAAAGCCATCAATGATTCCTATCAGGGAGAACATAAACGTTGTGAAACTCAAGGATCCAGATTCTGTATAGGGATCATCCATGTTCTCCAACATGCCTTAAACCACATCTTATTTCCCATGACAGAAAGGTGGGCTACAGGGAAGAAAAACAATCCTTGGTACACTCTCAGTTGTACACTCCACTTCATATATCGCCTTTCACCAGAAGCCTGTGGACACTGCGAGGAAAAGGGGAATAATGAATGGAAAAGCATGGTGACAAACTGCAAGCCTGATGAGTTTTTGAAATCACCAACTATGAGAGGAGTTTGTGTGTACACAGTACACTGTGCAAAGTGTTTGTTGGAACAAACCATAGTCACTTGACATTTCTCTCATTCCATTAAACATATAAATATTAATGTAACCACTTATTGTGAGACAACACATCAAACTTTTTTTTCGTTTTAAATCCTCTGGCTTCTCTCATTTGCTCTGGAATGAAATGAGCGACAGATAAAGAGCAGAGAGCTTAGCAAAGACAAAGGAAAAGAGGAGGGTCTGAGTCTGGATTGACTTAAAACATCATCACAATCTGCCAGGAGTGGGGTGAGGACCGTCTGCATTGAAGTTTTCCTTGACAAGAATCGTCTCAAGTTCCATTAAAGATTTATTTATCAGCTCTCTAATGCTGACACAACGTGTTTTTCATGTTAGAAATAAGGTTGTGTATGAAAAAAAAAAGAAATAGCCCTTTCTCTTTCCTTTTGCTCCTGCTTTCTTCCTACTCTGATGTCAATCCATGAAGCAGACAAGTAGACAGGCAGAAATTTCTCTCAAACCAATAACTTACCTCTTCAAAGAAGTATAGATACTTCAGTGAGGGGCCAGGCTACTCTGAAACAGACATCTCAGGGTTTTCATTAAGCTTCCCATCTCTTTACTGACATATGTGACAACCACAGACCATAAAAAAGGCTAGGGTTAGGGCTTTCACTTTCATTGTGGAACAATGAAAGGGAACTATCACAATTTTCTTTCCTGGGGTAAGTGTATGAACCCATTCTATGACCGGGCAAACATGTCAATTCAGGGTGTTAGTAAGAAAACCGTGTCAACCAAAACATGCAAAAGAAAACACTGGAAAATCGAGCAGACTGCATCCTTTGCCCGCTGAGTTTCATAGCCAGGAAAGTGTTACAATCAACAGCATTACAGGAAAGAGAAAAACCCACCAAGAAAGGGAACAAGGAGGGAGAAAATAGACGGGTAAGTTCTGCAAACAGACCACATTAAATGCGAAACATACCAGGCATCAGCTTATGGAGGTGACAGAGTGATATGAAAATGAACACGTTCTTCCCCTCCAATAACACAGAGCAATTACCGACACTTATTATGCCACAGCGTCACAGGGGGATTTGCGTCAGACCCATGCTCCTGAAAGCAGTTAGATCACAGGGCAGTGAACTGCTGGCCATGACAGGAGCAGCCTATTTCATGCAGTGCAAAAGTGCGTAAAAACTGTTGTTGACGTCAACTTCTAGGGGACTGATTTTTTTCCCAAGGAATGGGAGCTATCAGTGTGAAGAAAATGATAAATAAGGCTTCCTGATGTAACCTTGAAGAGTCATCTGTTGTTTTTCCACACTTTTCTCTATTTTCCAACCATTCTATCCCCTATTGTTTGTGTAGGGGGAACTTGTTAAATTAAGAAAAGACTTTTGGAGCATAAGCTCTCTGTATCAAAACATTCTTGTTGTCATTTGCCTTAAATCGGTTCCTATGCTGTGAGTGCAGGAGTATATATCGGATTGGCGAAGTTGGGAGCTAAGCATGCCTATGTGCAAATGCACCTGAGTGTTTGTGTGTGTGTGTGTGTGTGTGTGCGTGCGTGCATGTGTGCGTGCACGTCTAGAACCTCACACTGAATTAGGTGCAAAAGCTGGATTTAATAAAGAGAACCAAAGTAATTTCGGTTTTGGGGCAGCAAGATTTCTCCATTTCTTTCTCTCTCACTTCACCCTTTTTTTCCTTCACTCTCTCATTTTTCATTCTTCTCATTATATTATTTACTCTCTCTTCCACTTACTGTTCTTTCTCTCCAAATCTGTCAAGCTAAAGTTTAATGTCACAGCTCATATATCACCCAGCAATCATCTAAAGCATGCCTGGTGACCACCACCAACCAACTTCTAGCCCCGCCATCCTAGTTTAGACCACCATGGAGCTGTGTGGTCAGGAAACCAGCTGTGGTGGTAGCTGAATTAAGGCTCAGTCCATTAATGGTGGAAACACCAATTTAAATTACCCTTTGTCTTTCAAAAATACCCTTTCACAAGACATTTAAACAGGTTTAGCAAATGCAAGGACCACAAATTGTGCTCAAGCCTTTCCAATTTATAGGGAAGTATTTCAATTACTAGCCCAGGTCACAGTTTCTGTTCAGCTTCCTTTGGCCAACTTGGATGTAGATCCTGCACTGAGCCCATATTACATCATTTAGGGAGGCCAATGCTCAGGAAAAGCTTACTTAGTGAAAAACGAAGAAAACAAACTTAAAACTGTCACTTTGATATAGCAGTGAAACTTAAATTGATTTTCCTCAAGAAACAATTTTTAATCCTCGTGTTTAAAAGGAATGGACAGTCATAGGCATCCATCATTTGAGCTGTCTAAAGTTACTCCAGCATTCAGGCCATTTTTGTGTAATCTTGGGGGTTTGCCATGTCATGGCTGCAAGGACACAACTAACACTTGTCATTTTTTGTAAGTGTTTGATCAGCAAGACAAAGAATCTCCAAGACAGATTGTACTATCTGTAGGTTTGAGTACACTCTGTGAATCATCAAGGCGTACTGAACTATAAACACATCTGTTAAAATTGAAAGACTTACGTCCATTGGGGATGTGAGTACATTAATCAAAATCGAATAAAGCTATCATCAATTGGCAAAATATGATGAATGCAATAAAAAACATACATATAACCTATTGCTCGCTGCAATGTGCATATCAGATTTGTTCAAAATGTAATTCACTTGGATCAACGATCAAATTTGATTGTGTACATATATTTAAACACTGAGTGAGAAAACTGGCAGGTTATAACTTCTATAAAAATATAAAACAATGAAAAAAAAACTATGACTCTCAGCCATTATTCTGCAATTTATTGACACTGTTGTCAATAATAGGAAAACCTCCAGATTTCTCTTGAAAGTTTTTTGTACGCATTTTTTCTACATGATTCTGGGATAATGTAATCTGTTACAGAAACCAAGGAAAGGTAAATGGTAAAAGTAAATGTCCGAATAGTTATTTAGACAATGCGCTTAAGAGTGAGTAATGAACAAAATGTTTTTGTTTTTAAACATAATCATCATCATTTATGGTGGTAGTGGTAGTAAGAATTACTTGCTGGTCCCTTCTTCATTTGATGGGGATGATGCTACAATAATACCTTCCGCAAAGAGCAAAAAAATGCTAGAAATATAAACAGAGAAATGCTATTGGAAAGGAAGGCCACTACAATCACAGGAGAAGAGGAGGAAAAGAGGATTAGAGGGAAATGATTTAGACATGACAAAAATGTATTCTAAAATACAGAGGAAAGAGAAAAAAGGAGACAGAAAAGTGACAGATGGATGAAGTTGATTCAAATGAAATAAGGTTAATACTTTAGAACTGAGCAGATATAAAATAGTAAAAGAAAATAAAAAGAAAACAAAATGAAATAAAAAAAATGGTAGTAACGAAGTAGGGATGCAGCAGGGTATAGCTAAAGAGGTTTACGGTTAGGGGGCAGATACTGTAAGAAGGAATGCACTAATGTGCATTCCCCCAATAAACCCCTCTCAATTTTTATCAGACACCCAGAAACATTAAATTTGATATACTGTTTTCTGCAGAGCTCTCCAATAAAATACAACACTATTGTGAGCTTCACTGGAATGTAAACAGAGAAAGTTGGAATAAAGCATCACCACAGAAAATAACAAAATCAATGCTGTCCTACAGACAGTAGTTTGACAAACCAAGCTGTCAGGCAATAAACAGCGACTGACTCTGATTTCAAGAAATTAAGATTTTATGTTTTGTTTTAATGTTGATTTCCCTCATTCTTCTCTGGAATTGCAGACCAACAGAGAACATTTGCATATGCTGCTCACTGGATTGCTGCTTTAGCTGTCAGTGAGCAGCACAAACACAAAGTTTGACTAATCCTAGCAGCTGTGTTCAAGTCAGTTGTGATGATTTATAGTCTCTGACTGATGCTCTAATCTAGGTTCACCAATTATTTTTAAACACATTTTACAATCTGTCAGTCCTTTCAGATTAAGACTGAAGCTTTGTTATCTTAGTTATTCAGGCTTGCTGAATTAAAGAATTTTCTTTGGACAGGGAATAAAATGGCATACCCAGACGTCTCCCCCCAGAAGGACACTTACCATCTGTGTTATCAGCTAGACCTCAATATGAAACACCTTTCACTATTGAAAAGCCGTCTTACATCAAAAGGAATACAAAGGAGGAAAATTCCAAAAGGAATGAAAAAAGCACATGCTCAAAACTAACAGCTTTTGTTTGTCATGTGGAGTGTGTGTGCGGATGTAAGCTCTCCTGGCCATGGCCCCGTTGACTTCTGGCTGCAGACGCAAGAACAAACACAGAACGTACATCTGGATGCAAATCTAAGTCTTGTGAAAGTTTTCAAGACTTACAAAAAGTTGCAGCCAGTTAGCCTGCAAAGTCACTCTGGAGAACAACCACTGTTTGTTAATCACTTTTACCACACACAGGGCCAAACAAATTTCACAGTGTCAGCATTTTTAACAGTCACGTGTCCCTATTTGTCTTTAGATAGATTGAAAGAATGTAAAATAAAGAGAACAGTCTCCAGAAAGATTTACTTCAGGAAATATGATTCTAAGGTCTTTTACAGAAATCATATCAGGTAAGTAAGTTAAAGAAACAACTCACAGCAAAGTATGGAAGAGCAGTGAGTAGGAAGGCAGGTAGTCGGCAGAGAACAGCCTGCAACACCCTAGTACGACGTTATGGTGTGGACACATTCACAGTGCCCATAGGAATCAAAACGATTCAACTGGGTGTGAGGCAGATACACCAGATACCACAGCACTTTGCATCTCTGTTAACTTTGCTCATTTCTCTTCTTTCAGCTCATCTTTGTCCATTCCTCCTTTACAATTAACCTGTCACAACAACCAATGAGAGGAACTGAAAAAACTAACATCTTCCTGGCCTATGAGTGTGACATATTCAAAAGCAGATACAGCATAGACATATTTGGTTATAACATCTGAATTATTGCTGCGTTTTTTCCAACTGAACATATACTTACACAACACATTACCTATACCCCTCCACTCTTTCCTTGTAAACTCGAACTCTTTCCTTCTAAACTCGAACTCTTTCCCCCAGTTCTCTTTATCTAACCTGCCAGCACATGAACCAGATGTTTCTCCATGTTACTAGTCAAGCACCATTCCAAGAGAAAGGCAGAGTGAGGAGAGAGGAATATTTGACTTCACTCCACGGGAGACCAGTTTCCTAAATTTTGGCGGCTACACAACGGTGAAAAAGGTAGCTTGACTGGCTTGGCCAAAGGAGAATGTTGACGGCATACCAAACAACGTGATCCTAATGAGTTGGAAAATCCCTGGCCCTCCAGAGGACTGTCCAGATGCTACCGTCATGAGAAACGCTACTGTTTTATTGAATCTGGGCTCCCCTCCCTTTCTTTAACAAGGGGCAAAATTTATTATTTGACCATACAGGCATCCTAGGCGACATAAAAAAAAAACTGAGTTAATGTACCTTTGGCTGCAAGTCCTTTACCCCACATCAGGCACAAGACAAGCTGATGTCAAAATGTCTGAATGAGTATATTAGAGACCTTGAGTTCTGGATGTGTTTGCATCAATGGTATAGAATCCATGAGCCACGTGCACAGTTTCTGGTTGACTTGTTCTGACTGAATGGTAGTCTTTGATGTGCTGAGTCCTGAGAAACAACTATAAAGCTTCGCTCAAATATCGACTGCATTATGAGAACAACTGACAAAAAAAACACAGAGATCCTATTGCTATGCTAAGCAATGACAAACACATGCACTGGAAAACAGCCTCTGCTCCTCGATGAGATGAACTCAATCACTTTCTCTTTAGACACCTAGAGTATTCACTTGTCTGTTGGAAGGAGATCTAATGCACACCCAAACAGCAAGGTGCAAGTGGAAGGGCCAGAGGTAATTTTACATGCAGACACATTAACTACACACTAGTCTCAAGTATACAAATGTGAATTTGAATGTTGTGAAGATATGTGGGGACCGTCTGTATCAATGTTGTGTGGGCTTTCTTTTAGACATTCATAGCCATTATGCTACGATTTCAGCAATTTTCAGCAGATTATTAACTTGGTCAGGTAAAAAAATTCTTGAAAATGTATGATTGTGAACAAGGGATTCTCAGTTAACTTCATATGGTGTATTTCCATGTAGCAGGTTGTTTACCTGGAGGTTTGTACACCTCATTGAGCAGGCTTTCGCTGAGTGTCAGTGGGGTTCCATTCGTCATGCTGTGTGTCCAACTCTGACAGATTGCTTGCAGCAAAAGTGTCTGGGCCCTTGTGGCCTGTACAGTGAAATGGGGAAGCTCGAAAATACACTCTGTGGTGGGGACCAAAGACCTTTTGCTCCTGCAAACAAAGGACAGGAGAGAGAAGAATTAGTGGTTAGGTAAAGCATAGTTGATAGAGCAAAGGAGACACAGAGTCAGTACACACAACAGTATTAAATAAAACAATCCATAAATCCATCAATTTCACATCGCAATATAAAACAGCCCAGTAGCACAAAGGGCCAAATAGGTAGAAGTACATCAACATCAAATTGAGAGCACTTAGTTCAAGCCAACCTTTCCTTAGTTACTTGGCAGGTAGGCATAGTTTTCTTCTTTGCCACCGACCCTTCTCTCCCCTCTGTCCAAACTGTGATGATGATTTATGTGAAGATACATACAGCCCAGACACCAGACCCTGAAAATAATCTCTACACATTTGACATTTCATCTGTCTCCAAGAGTGTGGAGAGAGAGTTTGTGTGTACTGATGAGTTGAATGTTCAGGGGGATGAGGTAACAGCACAGTCAGTTGGAGTCCTCCAGGCCCCTGTCTATCCGAACCTCAGTGGACCATGCTTCCATCTATCACACTAACAAAGGCATGGCATTATACACAAGCGTAGAGATTGAGGAATTTGAGATCAGTAGTCATGGTGATGACTATAGAGTAACCCCTGCCCAAATACACATGTATTATTTTGAAGGTTGTGGGTGCGGAGAGGGTATTCACTATAAACTGTTATGGAAGCCAAGAGGCACTGCCCTCTGAGTGGTACTTTTGATGAAAATAGAACCATGACTTATTCAAGGGATGGCTGCATCGTGTCAGGAACGAGCATCACAGTTCATTTAATCACACATCCATTTTGGTCTGGTCCCAGTTCAGAGTATGGGATATGTCACGGGGTCTTTCACTCTGCTCAGCAAATCTGTAATCGTTTAATTCCTCTGCTTCCCTCTCCTCTCCACGTCTCTTTATCTTTTCCTTTCTTCTGCTCCTGGGTGGTTCAGTAGGATGACATGAGCTGTTAGCTGCTCACAGGCAGGTCCAGAGTTCTAAGCTGCCTGCTGTCTCGGGGGACTAGTACGAGACAGAAAGTGAGTTTGATAAAGAGAGATGTAAGCGTGCAGAGAAAACAAAGGCATGATCAAAAAAAGAAACTCCAGGGTCAAACTGACAGGGTCAATGAGTTTACCTTGATAGCACACATTTTGAATTACCAAGCAACATGTGGTGCATTTGGCACCGTGGTGAACCATGCAATGTCATGCTTCTCTCCTATTAAAAATTACTACTCTTGTATTCTATACAGCAAGACATCAATCTATTTCACGTGTGTGCTTGTGTTCAATTGCCTGCATGCCTGTGTGTGCGTGTTTGCATCTGTGTGTATGTTTGCACATCTGTGAGTGTGTGTGTGTGTGTGTGTCTTTGTACACTTCAATGCTGAACAAAAGAAAGTGAAAGAGACCCAGCAACAACAATGTCCCCACATGCAGAGCAAATGTGCCGGCAAAGCCACTTCAATGGAAGGATTGGCAAGGGATGAAAGTTTGTTGGCTTATGCGAGTGTTTATAGTGTTTTAGGAGAGCTGTCATGTGCATGTGGTCGTCTAAAACTTTAATTATGCACCTGTTTTTATTATATTATGCCCAATTCTTTGTGGAGAGCAAATGGAATCTTGGAGCTAAATGAGAAACAGAAACTCTCATTAGGGTTTTTGGGGAATTCTGGATGGGAGGACAGCCAGGCGCTCATTGGATTTCATTAAGCATATGGCACAGCCAGTGTTGCTTGCTGCAACAAGGTAAACATCGTTCTGGCAGGCAACTCTCTCACTCTCTTACCTTGAGGGAAATAAGTGTCCAAGAGGTAAATGAAGCAGTATAAAGACCTGTAGCATTTACAGCGGAAGCAAATAACTAAAAACACATATGCATGGGGTAACTAACAAAATGCCATAAGTTGCTACAGTGCAGTATCCACGTAAGAAACAGAGTCTGTAGTCTAGGCAGCAGAACTCATTAAAGAATGCTTCTAGTCTCATAAAGTAGAGACCCCCAGAGTTGGGCCCACAATCCATTTTGGATCCTGGCTCATAATTTAGGGGATCAGTTCCTTGGCTTAAACTTTAGTGCCTCATTGAATAGGCAGTTTGTGAACTCACAGTAGTCCTTTAAGTCAATAACTTTTTCATTAGAACACAGAGGCCACCAGGAATATGTTAAGAGGAAATCAAAATTAGTCAAGATTTATGAAAAAATAGGTGTTTCAGTTTTAGCGGATGAAATATACTTTCCTCTGGTGTATTTCAACAAGATTAGGCCTCATTTCCTGACCTGTCCCCTGCTGGTGCCATGACGGAGTGACGAAGAACTAGACTGGGGTTAGGACAGGCCAGTTGGCCTGACTCGCTGACTGCTTAGCCAGGTAACTGGCTGACAGGCTGGCACAAAGTCTTTCTGTGTTCAGTCTCCCTGTTATAACTCAGGCAAAACAGGGCAAAGTGTTGTGCAGATGGCATGAGTCAGACTCATGACTACTATAGCAGCTGTGGTGCTCTTTTCATAGTCTGTTTCCTTTAGTTCATGCTCAAATGTGGACATAATACAGGGACAGCAAATTATTTTTTGTAATTAAAATGACTGAGTGATATCTACAAGTAAGTAGACTTCACAGATGTGACCTACAAAATATTTGTTGTTTCTTCCAAGAAGGACTCCGAGCCTGATAATAATAAAATATTCATAATAAATTAAATTTATTGAGGGAGGACTCAGTTTGTTGTTTTTCACCACAACACACAATATGTCAATCCTGTATCCTTCATCGTGCCACTCAACCAGTGACTGTGGCGACTTTCATGCCGTTTGCATTTTTCAGAGATATATTTTAGGTCTTGCACACATGTCCTTATCCACAGTACCTCCGTTCTGACACTTTGAGGTTGTCTGTTGTCTACACTGGCAGCATGTCTGCTGGCATATCTACTGTATTTTCTCGAACAAAAGTTGGGTTATGTTCTCAACTATTGCCAGGTCTCGACAATATGAAGACGTGCATCTTCCGTTCTTGCGATAACAATCAAATCCAGCATTTGTTGGCTGGATTCATTCATTTGTCTAAAAGAGGGTGTTATTATTAAATATTTGCAGGGAGAGGGGGAGGCACAGCTTCATACTGTGTAGTACTGGTGTTTGATTACATAGGATTATTTTTATTCAAGGAAATACATTAGTCACATTTATGGCAATTTTTAAGGCAAAACCTATGTTTAAACATAGCCCTGTCAGTAGCAGCTCCACTGCAGAACTTATTGCTGAACTGAGGAGCTAAATATTGTGCATTGAACAGACGCTGTCAATATGAATAGTTTACATTGAACAGATATTAATGTGAATATTGTGCATCGAAATGATGAAGTCCCATAACTGTCTTTCTTTTGTGTCTTTATGGTAAAGCCTGTTGTAATTGGAAAAATAATAAATATAATGCTCCTAAGTGGGTTTTTTTGGAAGATATTGGGAAGTAGATTGCGGCTTACATTTGGAAATGAAAAGTGATCCTGGGTTTGAAAAGGTAGATTACCACTGATTTAGAGCAATACAGCAATACACAACTGTGATTGATGCTTTATAGAGGCCAAACACAAGCACAGAAATGAATACAGGGAAACTGTGCATGTGTGAAACTGCACACTGTGGGTAAACACTATATCCAATTCTCTGGACATTACCCGCAGGTTATGGTTGAAAACGGCTTGAAAGTGGGCAGAGATGTTGTTAGGGCATCATGCTTAAAGCTATAAGAGCCTTGAGTCTTTTGGACACTGAGGTGATGATGTCAGAAGCTCCAGATGCAGCAGCCATGGGAAGGATGTAAACAAGACACTGTTGGGACCTACTATTGGTGAACAACAGAGGTGTAAAAAGTACGGAAATATTATACTCAAGTAAAAGTACCTTTACTTTGATGAAATTTTACTTAAGTACAAGTAAAAGTACCCATCTAAAAATCTACTCAAGTAAAAGTAAAAAGTAGTTAATTTAAATTATACTTTAAGTAAAAGTTACTTAGTTACTTCCAACAAATTGATGGGGGCCGCTCCTATACAGTGCAAGAAAAAGGGGTCATAAATCCAATCAAAAACCAGTTATTTTTAATTAAAGGAGAATCTTTACAAATATAAGTACAATGACATTAAACATGTCAAACATTAAGGTGAGTAGAGCTCATCCGGGCTCCCTTTGCAGTGAACAGCAATCCAGCAAAGCTGAAGAGCGGCTCACATTCAAAAGAACGCATTCACAGGAGTGAAGCTTGCATAGAGCGCAAAATGTGCTAGGGCCGGCCCTGTGTAGCAAAGTGATTCTCAAACTGTGTGGTGCGCGGAGTCATAACAGGTGGGGCGCGCGACCAGGAGGGGAAAATGCGAGGCAGAACTAATATTACAGTTAATGTTTTGACGTCCGCATCTCTTTAACGGCGGAGCAGCAAACAAATCGCTCTTTTGCCGTAGCCAGGGGTCGTCAACCCACAGCTCTGCAGCCCCTCTGCAGGGGCTCCATGTGCAGTGTTGTGCATGTCGCCCATATTTTTCGCGAACAGTGAACTTTACGAGCAGTTTTCATATGTTGAACGTGCACGTGAGGGAACCTCATCCACTCTGCAGGATCTACCACTGCAGTGAGAATTGCCTTGCGCCTTGAACTATGTTTTTTTTTTAACTCAGTAACAGATGTAATTCCAATGTAGCGAAGTACAACACTTCAGTCAAAACCTACTTAAGTAAAAGTAAAATTACCCATTTCAAAAACTACTCAAAAATTACAAAGTACACAAAAAAACTACTCAATTACTGTAACATGAGTAAATGTAATTTGTTACTTTACACCTCTGGTGAACAATATACGGACCAAGTTGTGTACCCAAAGCTTCTCTTGGAGAAGTATCTCTCTCCTTTCCTACCTATTCTCCTGGAAGAGTCATTTATATACTCTGCACGCACTTAAATATTCTACCAATTCATAAATAAATATCAGCTATAGATACATACTTTCATGGCACTAGAAATTGTTGGGAATGACCAATCAATTATAGGCCAATAAACCATTTTAACGAAGGCCAAAACAGATTTTATTATGAACATTCTCATATATTCTTTTGTAAACTAAGTAAACTAACTCTGGTACTGGTATAGTTGAAGATATTAACTGTGAAAATAAATGATGGGGGCGTCAATTTCATGGTTATTTTATACATTTGATCAATGTATTATTAAATCAAATTATTGTTGTCAATGACATTTCTTATTTAATAAATTGAGTTTTAATTTACTATGCATTTAGTTAAACGGGTGTGGGTTTACGTTTTGTAGGATAGCCGGGCCTTCATCAATTGTGTATATGCATGGTCTCTGGAAAGAACATATTGATGAATTCCAGATTTGTGCATCAAACGTTCGTAAGCAAGGTTTGAGCACATATTTGTGCGTACGCACTGTTTGTGAATTAGGCCCAATTAGAGGGTCTGTGGCAGGCTGTGGCAGGCTGTTGAAGGAACATTTACAAATGGTTTACCAAATAGTTAACACAAATATCATGTACAAATGAAAAAATCCACAAGAACTGGAACATGCTACTCCAATAAAATTTAAAGTTAAAAAAACTTTGAAAGATACTTAAACACCAGATTCAATATGGCAGAATGTAAATAAATCAACAAAATAGTTAGTTGATCACTTTTACTTGTCTGACAGCAAGATCAATGTAATTCATTAGGGGTTGACATATTTGTCTAATAGATACAACAGATAGCCACCATCTTCGGACCACTGATAAGTTATCTCTAGTTTCTACAAATCATTCACTGTCAGACCCAATCTTAAGTAACCTATACAAACATTCCCCAACTTAAAAAAATCAACAAAATCCTTACCACTATTGTTATGGTTTTTTGAGTGTCTTTGGAGGGAATTGTTTGTAGAATGGAGGGAAGCAAAGACTGGCAGCTTGTACCGTTAGTATTTTCCTGTCTTTATGGTGTGGACTGATTTTAAGTTTTGAAGAAATTCCCATCCCTCCGAGTCAAGGTCACTGAACCTTCTTGAATATAAGGAAAGTGAATTATGGGCTTCTCTCAAATCCCCTCTTATATCTAACTACAAAAGATTCACTACAGTATATACTACTTACTATTCATTTATTATTATGTCTTAAAGTTTCTTATGATATATGTTTAAGTATTTTGTTTGAAGTGAAATGTACTATCAGCTACAGCTGAGCATGATAAAAAAAACTGTATATGCTGTTTTCAATAGTAGGTCTAACTGACATACACCAATCGAACCTATTAGGAGGTACAGAACGATGGGGATCAATAGGGAGAATTTTCCAAGTTTAAGTAATATTAAAGCAATGTTTCCATCATGCATCACCGTAGAATCCTTGGCTTAATAAATAGGTCTTAATAAACTTCTTTTCTTCCTCCCATCTGGAGCAACTTTGACCTAAAACACATTTGTGCACAACCTCGCACACGCACACACAAACTGTCAGATGCATTCTCAGGAGAGGGCTTCATTACACAGGGATTACTACTAAGAAATGTTTTAATCAAGTTGTGCAGACAGCTGCAGACTGGAAGGCGAGAAAATGGCAATGACGTGGGTTCATCAGGCGTTAAAGGAAAACACATCAAGAGGTCTGTGTGCGTGTGAGTGTGTGAGTGTCTATGTGTGTGTATAATGGTGTGTCTATGTGTGCCTGTAGCTTCCTGTCTCTGTCCAACATGTCCAGCTGTGGAGTATATGCGGTTCCTTATAAGGACAAACAGAGATAGTAGATCTCTGGCCAGAGACTACAGACCTAATGTCACATTTATACTTTCAGATTTTGCTGTAGGCTTTTTTATGCGCGGTTGCCATAACAACAAATGTAGCACTCAACGGAAGCAGCGGCTGTCTGTTACTTGGATCCAGATAAGTTGCTTATTCTCCCAAGGCCTTTGACTTTCAGGCAGATGGTCATTCTCCCAAGTTGCCTGGTTAAATAAAGCGTGGATTCATATTTTATCAGAGTGACAACAATGTTTCCTGTACCTCATTAGGTGAGGCCTGGTGGGGAGTAGAGGACCGTGGAATGCACACCACAGTAGATGATAATCCACTCAGAGCTGATAATCTATCTATCCTTCCTTATTTCCCACTGTTTTCCCTCCCTCAAACTTCAGTTCCTTAGATGACTAATCCAGGCATACATAGTCTTTCAGTCAACTGAAGCTGTTTGTTAATCTACTATCTTAACTTCACCAATACAATCAAGTATATTTTATAGTATAGTTAAAATTCAGATGATATTCTTCGGCAGCTTCCAAACGACAGTTATAATCATATGGGAAAGTAAGATACCTCTGCAGCAGAGTGATTATGATTTCTTTAGCACTGAGCATTTGAATAATGAAAGAATTACGTGGAAGCTTCTATTAGAACTGAAACGTCAATCACAAGTGGCCCATTCGCTGATGCAATTTCCCTAAAATTAGGTTTCTAAATACTTCCATTAATCTCTGTCAGCCATAAAACCAAATAAAACTGTCTGACGACAGATGTAGAGGAGAAGAAAATCTTTACCACAAACTTGGCCAAAATACTGCGCCACAAAAAATACAATGTTATCCCTTGCAGCCCACAGATCTTTGCACTGATTCAGACTGAAAAGTGGAACAATATGACATCATATACCATTCCAGGCTTTTAATATACACCTGCTAATACATCAATCCTACTTGTGGCAGTGTGTGGCTACATCAATTCAGCTGAATAATGCAACTCTTTCTGAAAACAGTACCATGTTTCTTCAAATACAGCGAAAAGTACAACAAAATAAATACTCTGCTGCTCTTAAAGCCTCTGAACTACAACTCACAGCTTAGCATGACCAGAGTTGCCACATGATGATTTAAGGTCATTCAATTATCTTTAATCATAAAACCTTTAACACTAGCTACACAGACATGTCGGATAAGACCTAAATGTGTGATGCAAGTGATTAGATCATTATAAATCAAAATCAAAGTTGTTTGAGGGCCACAACAACTGATGCAGATGCTGTTTATGTGTCATCTTTCACATAATGTGTCATATGTCAGACAACTGCAGATAGAAACTGACTATGGGATTCGACAGCCACTCTCAAATACGTTTTCGTCAGCCAAAATCATTACACCAGTTCAGCTGATAATGCCTGCGAAAACTGCGAGTGGATTAATTCAACAGCCAACATCAGTGTTCTCACCAATGAATGCTGTTCATTTAATTTGACTTCAATCTCTGAAGTTCACTACTGAAGGGCACAGAAAGTATTTGTCCTCCTGCTCTTGGCTGTCCTTGGAGACATAGACCAGGAGCTGCTTTCGATGACTAACTATGAACAGGAGTAATGAGGCATTACAATCACACCAGGAGCCTCATGCCTCAGATGCCTAAAGCAACGTTCATAAATCAAAGAAGTCTAGACTACTAAAAAATCCTACAGGTGGGGCTAAAGACTGAACTAACTATTAACAAGGTAATGGAGTTAGACCTGACCAATAATTAGATATCAAGGGAAAACCAACATTCTTTTCTGTTCAGAAACATTCACAAGGAAAGTCAGTTTTTGTGTCTATAGAACATGCACCTGTAATGCCACATGTTTTAGGAAATGATCCCCTCAGAAATAGCTGAGTGTGGAACAGAGGCTGCTAAAAACGCCACATAAAAGCTGGTGTGGGGCTAAATTATGGCCTGCAGTGCAACAAGCCACACTGTACTGCTGCTGGATTGCTGGAGAGCCCCAGCCTTGGCTGTCAGGTGGCCCTGCACAAAGGATATATGGTGTGAGTGAATATATGTGCATGTGTCTGAGTATGGTTTGGTTTTTGGGGGATCGGTGCAGGTTGCCGTCCTTAACGTCACCTGCTTCCCTCTCCCTGCCTTCTGCAGGAACTGATTTTATCTGGGATAACATGTTTAACAGCCAAGCCAGTTGAGGCTCTCTGTAGAGTCCCTGTGGGGTTGGTGGCCCCATACATTGCCTTTCATTAGGGGTAAGTACAGCCTGATGCATCTCAGCTGTGCTTTAATTTACTGGGAAAGGAAAAAAGAAGAAGGAAAAAAGTTCATTTCTGAGGAGTTTAGCTTTTTGCACCAAAAAAAAGTAAAAAAGACTGCTTGGTTACTTCATGATGGCATATACTAAGAGAAGTGAGTTTGATATTATTCCACACTATTTGTTTACATCTAAAAACATTAACATTACTAATGATTTCTTTCATGTTAGCAGTACTTCCGAATCTACTGGTAAGAAAGGTATTAAATATGGTAATGCATCAATGTTCTCACACACATTTCTAAATGTACAGTAAAATACAAGGCTGGCAAGGAGAAGATGTCAAGGCAATTTACTTTCCCCAACAAAGGCCTCTTGCTGCCCACTGGGAGAAGCAGGAGCCTTTGTGGTGTGACTGAAGGAAACATGAGCTACAGTATGCACTCAGGGCCAGCTCATCAGGAGAGGTGCTGGGTCTTCACAGACGCCCAAAGCCTCTCCATCGTGGCTGCATTGTGACAGAAATGTTTGTGTGTACATGTGTGCGTGTCAAAGAGAAAGAGTATATCAGAGATAGAATGGAGAACAGACGAGAGGGATGCAAATTGTGTGCATATGACATCACTTTCTCTACTTCCCTTCTCAAAGCTACAGTATTCTCTTCTGTCAGTCACAATTCCCCTTTAATTGAGTCCACAGTGAGACAAATCTAAAGCTACCTTTATACTGGTAATGGAAAAGCTGATCAGCATAAGGAAACTACTTAAGAGTGACAGACCAACAGAAGACAGCTCTTATTTCTCTTATTTCTCTCTCCTTCAACTTCACTAAAGTTTCAGGCTTTGCCCATTCTTTTATATTTCTTAAAAACTCTTAAGAGTGACAGACCAACAGAAGACAGCTCTTATTTCTCTTATTTCTCTCTCCTTCAACTTCAACTTCACTAAAGTTTCAGGCTTTCCCCATTCTTTTATATTTCTTAAAAACTTCAAATGCTTGTTCAGCTTGCTCAGTGTCTGCTCAGCGAACAAAACATCATGGAAAGGGGTGTTGTCGGAGTTACGTCAGCACTTAGGAGCAGTCCCAAAGCAAACATCAGTACAGTCAAATTAAATGCTACCACCTGGTGGAGTTCATCTTTTGGCTGCTCCAATGACCCAGAGTGTCACTCTATGGGGCTCAGCTTTCAACAGACAAGAACCAATTGTCTGACTGTATTTGCGATCTGTAATACACTTGTGCTGTGAGTACTAAAAGGGAATCCAATGGCTAAAATATACTCAGAATAAAGTCGATTGAAGGAAGATGAATTTACTTGGGGATGATACACATTCATACACAAAGAGCGCTATAGGAGACAAATCAGTTCATAATACTGTTTATGTACTACCATTGCTGGAAGCAAGACAGCCTCCTCCCGCTTAGACAGAGAGGGTCAAATATGAGTCACTCCAAGTCAGAAATGACAACTCCTAACCCGGCACAATGCACCCAGTCCCATTTTCATCTTCAGGAAAGAGACTGTTGAAAATTTGAAAAGTGGTTCTAACCTGTACAAGAGTTGGAAACATCAAATTAAATGTAAACTGGGGATGAAGAAAATGAGATGAAGTTGAAATTATCATAATAAGGGCAGCAACATTATCTTACAAAAATAACATTACCAAAAATGTTAAGGTATGATAATAATGTCATCACGTAGACTAACATCTTACACCAGGATAAGGTTTCCTGATTGTTACTGTTAGTGGACCTGTGAATACTGTATTCCATCACAGGTCTGCTTCCAACATATTTCTTAATGTGTCACAGAGACTCTATGAGAAGTTGAGTGTATTAGTCCCAAGGACTGGTCCCAGCTGAAAGAAAATCCATGGAAGGTCATGGATCTGGAATGTTCTCTGGAGAAACATCTAGTGATATCAGAAAGAAAAATAACATCCTTTTGACATCTGAACCCACTATATGAGGCAGATAGGGCCGAGAGGAGGGGACTAGAGATCAAACAAGCAGCTAGCAGTCTCTTATTGGAAGAAGAGTACACGAGGAATCGCATTCTGTACAAACTCACTCAAATTCCAATTTTTGAATGAAGGTAGAATGGTTCCCTATAAGCCAGCTGACCACTGTACAGTGTATAGAATGTTTGCCAGGAGAAGAATTCAGGAGAATTCAGAACCATTGAAAGCTATTAGACATGTGTCTCAATCTAAAATAATGGGTGGAAATCATATTCCCCTGGTAGTGCCTCTCGCACAGGTTTCCAGCTTTAAAAGAAATGTGTGTGTGTGTGTGTGTATGTGTGTGTGTGTGTGTGTGTGTGTGTGTGTGTGTGTGTGAACTATCCTTTGTAAAGTATCCCTATCATCCTCTGTTCTTTCATCTACGCATCTATTCTGCTTCTCAAGTTGTCCCCTTTTTCTTCTTTCGATTCTATCTCCAATTATCTACTTTAAATCCTCCATTTCCAACTGTTCCACCTCCAACTTCTTTTCATGTCCTGTCATCAACTCCAAACCTTTCTTCACCTCTTAAAAGTTTTTCATGTGTGTCAAACGTGTGAGAAATTGTTCCAGTTGTTACCCACCGACTTTGTTTTCCCTAGTGACTGCTAAAGAAATGTCTCAGCTATCACTTCAAATACCTACTGATGGACTGGCCACAAGAGGCTGCAATCTGTTACTCAAAGAACAATACGCAGGCACGCACACAATAACAAATACTTGTATACAGTCAGCCAAACATCCGTATAAATACTCCCAAGCACCAATATGCACAGAAAGTACAAACCTTAAAAAAACCACTGTGCTTAATGCTCGGTACTTCAAGAATATAATAGATCCCTCCATTCATGTAGTTGAGTCTACCCAAATCAGTTTAGTCATCACACAGCAAAAAAATTGCCTTACATTTGCATTAGTTTCTAATTTGATGGCTGTGTTGATCGTTATATTAGTCAAGAAGTTAATCACCTTGATACAACACAGTTCAGGGATCTAACTGAATGTCCTCAGCCAATTGTGTTTTTCTGCACAGTAGAACAGTAAACTACTTATACAGGGACAATATTAAAGTAAACAAGTATAGGTATACAAGTCCAACTCAATAACAGACTGGAGTGACAGTCAACTTCAAGAGAGCAGACTCTATGTTTGGGAGGGCTTTTATGTGAGCAGCAAGATGTAGCAGATATTTTGCCAGTCTGTTGATGCCAGTGCAAATAGCTGCTTATGAATTATTGTTGTTTTCCTTTCACGTGTTATTATTTTTCCCCCTAATTTTACAATACAACTCAATTTCAGTTACTGATAGTAACAATCTAATAATTTTTTTTTTAATAAAGCAGACTATACGTGCATCCATGCCAACTTAAGTTCCCATCCATAGTACAAGAGCTACAAACTTACCAGTATGCAGGCATCTGAATCTGCTTTGCATAGAATGCAGTGCTGAAGGAAGGGATAATGGGTATAAGTGGCAGGGAAGCCCCAGTACTGTCCTGGCATGTCAAGCCCGCCTGAAACCCAAACACCTGGAAGTAGAAGATAGTGGGGAAATACATGAAAATTCAGCATTGTATATTGTATATCAATTAAATCGATATATATTATAGCTCTGCAAACAAAAGAGAAGCGCAAAACCAACAATTCTCTTCTCTCATTTCAATCACTACCAAACTTATTTGACCCTGTCTTCACCTGAGCAGTCGCGGCTTAAATCTGTGCTCCTACAGACCCAGATGCATATTAATTTATAACTGTACACATGGCCAATAGATGTAATAATATAAAAGTACATATTACACATTTTAGTTATTAAAATGGACAGTTTTCAACTGTGATAGGCCTATCTATTCAAGTGGCCTCCTTGTTTAACATACAGCCTGACTGTGTTCTTGCCAACAAGCATGGGAAAGTAAAACAATTGCCAAGTGCTACCCACAAGACAGACACCTTCACTCTGACAACCAATATCAATAAAACACAGATTCAGCATGTAGCTTTTTTAAATCCCTTTCTAAATGGGGTGAATTATGGCTGCAAAGGCCTTCACCCTGTCATGGTCTCACTTCCAAAATCCAGAGGTAGAATTAGTGCTTTGGCAGAAAGAGCTGCTGATTGGGTCATTGGTCAGAATGATCCCTGGCCACTGACAAACTGACTGTTAACCCTGCAGTGACCCTGTGATAAGGACTACCAGCATGACATTCAGCAAACATCTTAACAAACCCCAAATTACTCCATATCTGTTATCCAGGCTTCCTAAAAGCGGATTAGCTGACTTTGCTCTTTCTCTCTCTCTCTCTCTCTCTATATATATATATATATATATATATTTATATATTTATTCTACGACAAAGATTATAATTTTTTTAATGCATATTTATCTATAAGTACATTTGAAAGAAAAAGTGGGTTAAAAAAGTGCCTGCCAGCTTTAATTGCAATGATTATAGGATTAATCAAATGTGTTTATGTGAACAATTCATGGGAAAAGGCTGATAATAAAAAAATATCACATATTATGTGCTTTTTCATGAACTAAGCAGTACCATGTGCAAAACAGTACTTAAGAATACACTTAACTTGCTTTAACATTTTATCTAAGTAACGGTCTATTGACAATTAATATTATCATCCGAACTTCACACTACCAAAGTCAAAACTATGTGATCCACACAGAAACATGGTTAAGGCACAGCTGAACACCACAAGCCTGAAGTATCCTATACATTTTCTGAGGTGAAAACCATGAAATAGAACAGAGATGGACTGGTTCTCATCAGGAAGCTCAGTGGTGAGATTTTTATGACCATGTGAAAGAGGGTCATCAAGGTCGTTAAAAGGGTCATTAGGGGTATGTAAGGTTACACTGAAGACTGTGGCCATGTGGTTGACCTCTGGATTTGGAGAAAAGAAGAAAAAAATAAGAAAAAATAAGAAATAAGAAAAAAAACGGTACATTGCATGAAAACCAAACAGTGGCAACTGGTGGAAAACATTTGAGAAAAAAATGAATTAACAAAACAGGAAAAACTATTTACTAGTTAAAACAACAAAGGACAGACATAAGTGTGCTGTAGCAGAATAATATTTATATGCACATGATCGAACACGAACTATAGTTTCTCAACTGTCTCAAATATCAAAGACAACAAAATAAGAACATACAAAACAAATGCAAGATGTACAGGTTTGAACAAAAAAATATATATATATAATAAAAACATTCATCTGATTACCTTCTTATCACAGCAACTGACAATTGAGGAGAAGTAAACAGATCTAACTGAGCAGTTAGAAAAAGTCAGGTGCAGAGGTAGGACATGAACTCTAATGTAGAAATTATTCACTTGAAACCACACTGATAATGTTGAATAAAAGAACTCAAAAATGCTCAGGAATAATTTGCGTAGTATTTGCTGTATGCCTAATGAAAGAGAGCTGGGATTTGAAAAGGAAAGTTTTCTCAATATGAATCAGAGTAGAATTAATATTGTTCTGCTCACCTTGAGGTAGAGGTGTGCATAGCAGTGATGTAGCAGGTTGTCAGAAGGCTGGCTGAGGCTGCTGACAGTGCTGACCAACTCTGGAGCATACATGGGCACTGAGTGTTCAACATTCACCCTCTCTACCTCAAAATGCACAGAAGGTAGAGGACGCACTGGCTGAAAAACTGGCACATAGACTGGTCCTGGTGCTGCCTGGGTGATTCAAAACATAAAAAGGGCGACAATGGATTAAAAATGGGACTACATGTCAAACATGATTCTCTTCTTGTAGTCTAAAGCCAAAACATAGGTCTTTAATACATGTTATTATTAATATGAGGAAGTATTTCTGTGTGCATTACCTTGTGTCCCATGATTACAGGCATTAGTGACTGAAGGAGGTTGAACTCTGCCATGGAGACAGTGACTGAGACTTGGAGCAGAGTAAGACAAGTGAGTCTCGTTGGGATGAATTCCTCCAAGCTTGATATATCTTCTGATTTAACTGGACCATCGGTCTCCTCATTCACTTCTGTGATTATGACAGACGAAAAAGAAAAATGTTAGCTTTGGAACAAAAATCTTAAAATACTGTGAAGTTATATGAGAGAGTGTAAGAATCCTCACAAGACTACAAAAACAAGTGGTTTTCCTTTGTTTTAAACAAGTGAATATAACCACAAGTATGCGTTCTGTGGTGTATAATTTGAAATGAAGTGAGGGAGTGAGAAAGGTAAAAGGCACTTAGATTTGAAAACCAAAGATTGTTTGACAGAGAAAGAGGTTAGTTGTAAAGCACACCAGTTTCTTCTCTCCTCTATGCCTGCAGCAATAAAACAATAAAAAGGTATTTGCCAACAAAAACCACCACCTTATACACAAATTAAATAAGCACTATAAAAGTACTTACATCTCCAAGAGATTCATTACAGTGCCTGTTTCCCAGTAGCTTTGTGTTTCATCCCTCTCATAAAACCACTCATTCAATCAATAACCAGAAACATCCGGAAAGGCAGAAAATGAAGTGAACCAAATCAACATGGAATAGAGGCTAGTAAGGTCAGTGCTAACCAAAGTAAGGAGTGGCCAAAGCATTAAACCACTAAACCATGTTCAGGGGCTGAGGTGGCCCAAAGCCTGAGCCCTAAGTTACTGATCGGCCATGGCTCAGGTCCCAGGACAAGTCTTGATTCAGTTCAGCAAATGTTCTTTTGGGCTACATTCCCAGCTCGAAGGTGGGCTGAGAACATAAACCCAAAGCTGTTTTGATATTTGGCCTATTGCCACAGCCAGCATCAGGTTCATCTGGCAATGCCATGTCCAATCTAATCATATGCAAGGGCTCCAGTCAATATCTACAGTCAACATTCAAATTGCAACAAACATGCAGCTCACATGGTTCACATGGGCATGGTTACATACATACGAACACACCCTATCAAAAGCACACAGATTCAATCTAAATATAATTTGTTTGAAGGCTTGCATAAACTAAATGTTGCCGTCTAAACATGCCCTGTACTATACTGTTTCACTTCACAGATCTGACTCTCAACGTCATTGTTCTATTGTTTTATTGTTCTATAATCATATAATAATTTATAAAAAGCATCCACACAAATGAACACACTAAGTTATTTGCAAGTTTGAAAATCTTGCCTCAAGTAGAGCAAGATAATATAAAAAACACCATCCTTCCACTTACAGTGAGTTATTGGAAGGAAAGTAAACTTTCCTTAGCTCATGGCAGGTAGGAAAAGGAGCAGAGAAAGAGGGGATAAGATGAGTAAAAAGAAAGTCACTTTTTGACCTCCTGACAAGCACACCAACACTGTCTTCATGACGAGTTCAGAGCAGCTCATTGATATCGGTGCAAACACTGGTAGTAAAGATGGCAAATATCTACTTCTCATTTCAAAAATACATTGATATAACATTTCTTAGTGATTTATGAGGCTGATGTTTTTGTTTGAACTGAAAAGTTCTGCAACTCTAAATAAAATATTAATGTACTCAAAATGCATAAAATTGGAGGAAAGGATCATTCAGCAGAATACATAAGGCATGTGCTACTTTATCACTCCTAGCTACTTTGCTTTCATCTTTTTTTTCTACTTTCAATTTTGCAGTTGCCCTCCCCCCTCAGTCTTACTATACTGACCTTTTTCCAGAATGCAAGAGAGCACAGACACATATAGAATCATAAAAGAACAAAGTGACCTACCCAGTTTTAGTCAAAAGCTCTTTCATAATTATCCCATCATCTATTATCTATCACAGATGCTGAAACAACCGAAACCTACGGATGTTATCGTTTCGCAAAAATGAGAGTTATTGCTACAGATATTACACACAGACGCACATTCCATGTTCTTTCACAACATCTCAGGAATGACCTCACAAATAGCTGTGCAGACATGATCACTAACAAAGGTGTTAGGCTTAACCTCCCTCATGTGGTCCAAAAGGCCACTACTTTCATGTTCAGCTGTGTGTTGAAAGATGAGTTGTGCAAGGAAATAACAATATGATGAGAATACGTGCAGAAGTTTGCGGTTTTTGATTATGGTCCGAAAAGAATGCGGTAGAAAAGAATAGAGTAAAAGACCAAAGAATAGAGCAGAAAAGACGAGGCAAGTTAAGCGACAGCATTCCAGAGTGTGTAAGTCAAGTGTAAAGAACTGTTAGTTACAGTGTACTACTAGTTTCTACCTGACTATTAGCTGTAAAGTCAGTCCACTAAAACAGAGAGCAGATGTTAGAATGAGATGTCTGACCTTGCTGGGGTTTATCATAGGGTTCATACTCGTGGTCCATGGAGCAGGTGATCATCTTGAGGATGCGGTGGACAGCACTGCTGTGCAACCTGACATCCAGAGGTCCAACCACCATCCTCTTTATGGATGTTTCTTGAACAAGTGGCACTACCTCCTCCATATTCACCACTGAGAAGTCTTGGGTGCCTATGAACACAAACATAGTAAGATATATTTAAATATCTAAAATATATATAATATACAGTAGGCTGATACAAACATGAAGATTCTTCTCCTATCTCTAGTAAAATTTAAAAGTAGAAAGTACTGTAGACATTTCGATTATTGTACTTCATGCACAGAGCTATGAGTTGTTATATAACATTTTCAGTATAAGTATAGCATAGTATCATCTGTGTGTCAGAAATACATTTTTATAATGCTGCTTCATTAAACCACTATTTGTAAGCGTTGAAATGCAGCAGCAGGGACCAGATCACACTGCTGTGAACCACTAGATTGATGAAT
Organism: Platichthys flesus; assembly: GCF_949316205.1. NCBI lineage: Eukaryota > Metazoa > Chordata > Actinopteri > Pleuronectiformes > Pleuronectidae > Platichthys > Platichthys flesus. The sequence continues at coordinate 1,397,681 of NC_084955.1, forward strand.
ATTCCAATTGTCCACTTTTCTATAACAGCTGTCCTTTCATTCATCGCAGGCCCCTGTTCCAGGGGTCCACTTAAAAGACTTAGCTCCCCAGCAATAAAAAGGAGAAATTACAAATAAAAGAAGGGGGTGGATGAATGGCAGTGAGAGAGGAAGAGGACAAAGGGTCAAAACTTGCTTTATTTCCATTACATTCCAATTACAACTACGAGAGTCAATACTTTGAATTTAATGTTTTAAGCTGAAAAGGCTGGAGGATGGGGTGGAACTCCCCATGAAATATGGAGATTTATAAAGGGCAATGGGCAATGTACTTCCCCTTCCCTTCTTCATTGAGAATTGGCTGAGATTAGCCCTACTGCCCCTCCAGTCACCAGTCCGTCAAACTCCTGAAGTTCGCGGATGACACCACCCTCATTGGGCTCATCTCTGATGGGGACGAGTCCGCCTACAGGTGGGAGATTGACCATCTGGTGACCTGGTGTGACCAGAACAACCTGGAGCTCAACGCGCTGAAAACAGTGGAGAAGGTTGTGGACTTCAGAAGGAACCCAGCCCCACCCACCCCCATCACCCTGAGAGACGCCCAAGTCGTCACTGCGGAGTCCTTCCGCTTCCTGGGCACCATCATCTCCCAGGACTTCAATGGGAGCTGAACATCAGCTCCATCACCAAAAGAGGGCAACAGAGGATGTTCTTCCTGCGGCAGATGAAGAAAATCAACCTGCCAAAGTCAATGATGGTGCACTTCTACACCTGCATCATCGAGTCCATCCTCACTCCTCCATCACCATCTGGTTCGCTGCTGCCACCGCTAACGACAAAAGGAGGCTGCAATGTATCATCCGTTCTGCTGAGAAGGTTATCGGCTGCAATCTGCCATCTCTACAGGACCTGTTTTCCTCTAGGTCCCTGAGGCGTGCAGGCAAGATTGTGGCTGATCCTTCCCACCCGGGTCACAAACTCTTTGAGGTTCTTCCCACGGGCAGGAGGCTGCGGTCCATCAGGACCAAAACCGCCCGCCACAAGACCAGCTTCTTCCGGCTGCCGTTGGCCTAATCAACAAGGCCCGGGACCCCCACCTGACTCAGACTTTTATTCCACCCCCACACCTCAAGGATGTGTTAAATTAATAAATTAACACATTATCTCATATTATATTATACTGTATTACATTGCATATTGCAATCGGACGCTGTTTACTGTTTTGCATTTTGCATTTCACTTTTTACTTCACTTTTATATCTTTTATCTTTCATATATTTTTATTCAGAAATGTTTATGTCAAAATAAATGCTACTTTGTAAAAATATTTGAAAACAGTGAGTAAATATATACTGGTTTTCTATTTTTTATTGCTTTTCCTATGTATGTTGTATTTATTGCGTTTTATGTTTCTATGTTCATTGTTAGCACCAATAACCAGAGCAAATTCCTTGAAGGTGTAAACCTACTTGGCAATAAAATACTTCTGATTCTGATTCTGATTAGGCCTAAATGAGAATGATCAGTGGGATGATGGAAAGAGGCTGAAATTATCTAAAACTGAGGCAATTAACATCCCAGGTTATCTGCACTTTTACCCTAATATGAAGTCAATGGTAAGAGTGCAAAGGTGTCAGTTAGTATTCCAATTGCCTCAGATTTAGGTTTGTTTTTTGGCAATGGAGAATAATTTCTTGAATTTTCACGGTATCTGGTGCACATCCTATAAGAAGAGAAACACTAACAGAAGACAAGCATTCCAATTGTCAAGGGTAACCACAGGAGAAGAGGCTGACACTTATCCTGCTGTCAGAAATGACATTGATATCTCAGTATGAAAGTATCGATGTTGTTTTTAATTTAGATTATTATCTATAGTTGAAACCAGGAGGAAACAATAGCCTAGTCAGAAAGGGGGAAAGGCAGGTAGAAGCAAAATGAAAGAAAGATGAAGGCAGGTGAAACGACACAGGTGACTAGACTAATTCATCAACATTTCTGTTCATGTTATTGAATTGGTTCAAATATTTCCCCCTTTTTTTCTATTATGTTGAAAGGTTACTGAATCATCACTACCTGGTGATATACACCTTGGGAAGCATGTTTATCTAACTCCCTATTTGCATAAAATCCTTGAAACATCTATCCCCTTACACTTTTGCAATTGGACACAATACAGGGTCCCATTAAGAGTAGCAGCATGCAATGCTCAACCACACTAAAGCACAGAGACATTGTTGGGCCACATCTAACATTTCAAACTGCAGAGAGAATGTTTTATCTCTTATGGGAACTTCAGATCATTCAGTCTTGAATAAACATTCTTGAGTGCTGCTGCTTAGAATGAAAAAATCCTGCCGTCTAAAGGTCTCTACCGGGGAGAGTGACACCTAATTAGGCAAAAGGAGCCTATTCAGTTTCTTTAGAGCTTACAGGTAAAAGAGACGGGGAGAAACAGTGTTTCAACAAGCAGCGGGATGAAAGAAACTCAAATACGTATCAGCACAGACTAAACACTTCTGACAGTTGCCCTCCAGGTAAGTTTGGGGTGAGTGTGAGGACAGGAAAGGTCAAGGACCAGGTGGCTGTGACTCAAACAAGACAAGCTCTTTCCTCAAGTCTCCAGGGGGCTTGTTTAACAGAGGGCAGAGAAGAGAAGAGTGAGAGGCATAATAGAGAGCGCACACGAGAGAAAATAGGTAGACAGAGCGAAAAAGAGAGAACAAGTCAGAGAACAGGAGAACAAGATGGATATAAAGAAAAGGTAAGGTGGTTAGGTGAGCAAACAAACTCTGTGAGAAGGAATGAATCAGACAATACCTTTGCCACTGCTGTTCTCCATTGTGTAGAGATAATCCATATAAAAAGCACCAAAGCGCTGCATGCCCGCTATCTCCGTGTAGGTCTCCTGTCAAACAAAGGCAGAGTTAGGTAAACATTCAGCAGTAAGGTAGAAAACAAGCTGATAGCCTTCAAGAGTGGCAGGGACTGGGGGTCATAGTGGATATGGAAAAGGGGGTCTAATCAGCAATTTGAAAATGTTATGATGTGGTTGGTCTGCAGAGTTGGATATAATATTTTTTATATTTTACAAAATTGAAAATGTTCAATTTAGTATAATTTACCATCTTTGCAAAACGTTACCGTGGATGGGAAAGTAATAACTAAATATTAAGTTTGTTCATTATTGTGTGTTATTTCAAAAAAATTGTTTAACATTTCCCTTATTGAGCTGGTGCCTGCATGCATGCCACTGAAAATATGTATCTTAATATCCTATTATTATCAGGTTTTAGTGTCTACTAAAGATGGGACTTTTTAATAAGAAATCAATTCCCATACTTTCAAACTAAAATTGTGGAACGTTATGGAAATATTTAATGAGACAGCAGGGTGCATCTTTTAAAACCACTAATTTAAGTTTAACGGATAAGTTTTTAATTGAAAACTTTTGGTTTAAGTTTTCAGACAACGCTCTTCTTGGAATCTCTCTTTGCTCTATATCTGAGTTTTTTTGTCACAAATACGGTAGTGTGATGCCTGAGATCTTAAAGATTATTGTGATATATATTCTTATAAGAGAGGTTATCCTGATTTAGCCAACATTTATTGACTACCCTCTTTGACTAGCAAAACAGTATTCGTTTTATTGTCTTGTTATTCAATCAGAAATTAATTGTATTATCCGGTTGCAAAGTTGTTGCTCTTGAAGCACTTCATAATGTGGGTTTCGAAATGTGCTGTTATTTATGTTTTATTATTTTATTATGATTTAGTGTTTACATTTGACATGCATTCTGCATTGTTCTTATTGTGACCTAAATGTTTAATGTTATAATTCATCATTTATTTGTCTGCAGGTCTAGCTATTAACCCTATTCTGAGCAATAATTGAAAGTATTTTTCAACTGCAGAATGAAACCAATGGCACACAGTGAGAATTAGTGAACAAGGAAGGAAAAGAACAAGAGGAATTGAATGACACACAGTCAGTTAACATCTCCACCCCAGACTTACCCACTAGATCCCTAAACAGACATTTCAATGGAGCCTTATCAGAGAAGCGGGTTAATGAGTAATATTTATTAAGGGATATCTAATGGCTCTGGCATGCTTTTGGATCAAAGCCAACAGCTTGTTTCAAAACCACTAATGAGGTACTACTAAACCTTTGACCCCTCTACTATCAACTATGAATAGATGGATGGATGGATGGATGTCCAAACAATTGCTTCATTGAGGGTCATGAGCGTTTCTTAGCAGAGTCAACATAAGAGCTGTGAGACTGATGAAGTGAGCTGAGTTATCAGGAATAATGGCTTTAACACTACTCTTCAGATAGCAACCCTTTACTGCAACCAGCAGCTGGTTGACTGACAGAAATGATGAAGTGGTGGGGATTTAAAATGGAATGACTTTAAAATTAAAATAGTGGTAAGGCTAAGAAATTAAAGTAAAAAAATCTATTGTTTTAATTAAAAACCACTAGATATTGCTAAACATTACAATGCTGTTTTTTTCAGATTAAACTCAAAGAAATAACTGTGCTTGTTTATCAGGTCACTTCCACTAGCTTAACATAACAATAGTGATGTGTATGAGGAAGAATCCTTAATCTCTTTTTGGCAGTGATGAGCTTTTATATAGATGATAACAGGGGAAAGTATGTCTTAAAATGTTGATGCATCATGAATATTTACTTGATCACTGAGAATTTCACAATATGTGTTCCCTTAATAAATCACACTCCATAAATTGGTCAATGCAAAGCTACTCATAAATAATCAGTTATCTTGCTGACCAATGGTTTTCTATGGTGACTTATGTAATCAATTGATGAGAAGAAGTGCGACTTTGTGACATCGACATCGAAGTGTTAGTTAGTGAGCTGGAGATGAAAAAAAGATGATTGTTTGGTAGCCACAGCAGTGATATCACTGATAAAATGATAATGTGTTGCGGTTGCGGTTAATGCAATGAGTGAGAGTAATTGCGACAAAGAGGACAGTGCCTGAAATGAAAAAAAGGGGTAAAAATTGAAGGTCGGATAATTAACTAAGAGCGATCAGTGCTTGAACAGGGATTGTTTGGTTCTATTGTATATTTCTGTGTAATACTGGACTCTGCTCCAAAGATCCAGGATAACAGCTCTATATAGTCTATGTCAGCTCATGAATCTGAACGCACAGAATGGGTAAGATGCGTATGCAAGGGTTGTAAATAAGGCCCAAAGCATTTCTGGTGTTTAATTTAGTGGGAACTGTGTTAATTGCAAGTGCTGTTGAAAAAACAGCTATTAAATTAATTAATGCAATTAAATGAATATATTGGTTATTTTGGAGTATTACTGTTGATCACAGGAGCTACTGTGAAGGCATGTCTGCCCAGCTGCAAGGTGTGTGTTGAGTTGATAGTTGGTCTGGCTTGGAACTTAATTTTCCCATATAGTTTAGTCTGTGGGTGTCTTTCAAATGTTTTGTGGTAAGTTCTCTCACCATAACTGAATTGAATTTGTGATGTCACAGACAAACTGTAATATTGGCTGGAGTTACCACAGGGAAACTGTTTCTGATGAAGCTGTGGAGCTGCTCTGAATCTTTCATGTATGGTCTGAGTCAATTTACACTGTATGCACAAACATTTCAATCTGAGAAAACATAGCATCTTCAACCAACAAGGACTTCAACCAATTCTTCTGTACAGCAGGGGGACGGTAACAATAGTGTTACAGATTTTATTTTGTTACCTTGTGATTAGCAGTCTCTAGTATGAACTCAGCCCTGACTCCGTTGTTCTCTGGGCTGCGGTAGTCAAACAGGGAGTTGGTCAGGTAAGTCATTCCTTTACTGCTTAGGCTGTCCCCACAGCTGAAGAACACTGCATCCTGAAGGGAAGCAAGACAAAGAGGACAATGAGGAGAAGAATAAGGAAGAGGATGCTCAGAGAATAAAATTAATATTATTTCAGATGTTGCAAAAACACAAACCAGCTCATTCTACATACAAAATCTTCGCAAATCTATTGGATATCAATATTGGCTAATAATAACGACCTTTGAAACGCATAGTTAACACAATTGATTAAATACACTGGTGTCAATGAAATTGATGTTAACACAGTATTTTATGTGGCTAAATTATTCAATATGATGAATTTCAAATCGAATCACATTATCATCATCATAATGCCTTCTGAAATATCTTATATGCAGCAGGAGACACCGTTTAGGTGTAAGTCTATACTTATATTTTAAAGATTGTTTCTACCTCTTCACTTCGGTTCATGTTTTCTTCAAAATCTCGTACTCCCATGATGCTTTTCAAGCAAAGGGCACGGCAGCCAACAATGCCAATCTGACAATCAAAGAAGGGCTCCCCCATCATCAGAACCTAGAATAAAGACCGAAGGAAAAACTTTAATTAGTAAATAATTAAAACAGAAAATGTAATAAATAAAACAAATATTAATAACTTTATATGGAAGGTAAATCAGTTTGAATGGAGGATGTGACAGTATGAGGTATTTCAGAACTGAACAGATGGAGATGAAAACTATTTCTTCTCCAAAGAGAACACACAGCATCTAATGAGTAACATTGCAATTCCCCAAACAAATTTATTTCACAAAATTAAACATGTATGTTTTACACAATAAAACATACATTTTATGGTTCAATTATGTATTTATCCCAAACAAGGTGTCAGACAGCTCCCATGTTCCCTCGATATGCATGTGTGTGTGGTAGCAAGGCAGCTGTCCCTGTAACCATCAAGGTGGGGTTGTCCCGAACTCACCATGCCTTTGCTTTACCCAGACAGCTCAAAGGAGAGCACGCCAATAAACCTTTACGTTTCACCACAAAATAATTACAAGGCTTAGTTTTCCTAGCCATCCCTTTGCCTTTCAATGCTCTCACTTTTGGTCCCAGTTCAGATTGCTTTCCCTCTCTTCAAGAAGAAGCATAAATTATAGAAATTGGAATTGGGAATATCTCCGATTTCTCACATCTGGTAGAACGCTTAGGAGCCGAAAAACCCTTTACTACTCCAACCAGGTTATCAGAGAAAAAGGTTTAAAATGTTTTCTACACTGAGGGGGAAATGCGGAAATGATCAGACTTTGGCTCTATTCAAACAAAGATTCCAATATGTTCACAACAGGCCCCAGATTATTGAACTGGATGGCCTTTATAAATGAATTTGAGGGAGGGAACCCCTGTCTAAAAGTATATAAGGAAAGAGAATATTAATATTGATGGTAAAACAGAGAAGACAGTGAACTTGGTTTGTCTGTTCTAATGATGGGCAACAAGAATGCTTTTCAAAAATGTGTTGGATGTGGTCTTTTGTTGTTTTTTTACAAAAATAATCAACTTCATAATATGGTTTCTACTCTTACAGATGGTCAAAATGAACTAATATATATGTAAACTTTTACATTCGCCTTTAGCTAGTTATTGGACCAGGAGAGAGTTACGAACATCTTACATGAGGCTGTTGGTTATTTACTGAAACAAAAAAGCTGTCCATCTTTATTTAGCAAATTACTGTTTATTATATGCAATGCAGACAAATTACTATAAAAAGTTGCAATATAAATTAAATAGTAGAAGTAAATCACTATCAGTCATACAATTATAAGCAGACAGGGAAATAATTACCTCAATAGTGATTCCCTGTTGCTCCAGGCACAGGACCTCTCTGGATTTGACCTTCTGTGGACTGTAGTAGCTGCTCTCTGAATGAGTCTCTGTCAGCTGAGACAGAAGGAAGACATACCAGATACATTTAATATTCCTCAGACTGATTAGAGATGAACTCAAACAGAAAATCAATATGAAATAAAAGGTCTAAGCTTGCCCTGGATCAAAACGCTTTGTAACCAAACAGGATTCAAAAAGAAGATTAGGCGATTAAAACAAACCAGATCAAAGCTAAATAAAAAATGTATAGCACTAAATGAGTAAAGAGGAGATTGTTTCAGCTCAAAATAGATCAGCAGCAACAATACAGATGTCACAACGAAGCAACACTTAAACTGGAAATACCCATTGTGTGTGTGTGTGAGTACCCACAATTCCCTGCTGAAACAGATGCATGATTTGAAAAAAAAAAAAAGAAAAAGCTATGTAACTCTTTGGATGTGAGGGACAATGAGGCCCCAGAAAAATAATGCTTAAAACCAGAAACAATAACAACCAAACAAGTACAGATGACATTTTCTTAGATCAGAAACTGGACTGGAGCCTTGGGACTTTTGGGTTATTTTCTCTTCCAAGTTTGGATTCAGGCCAAGACATTCATCAAACCACATGACAGTCGCTCCGCTGTGATTTTAAGGGGAGGCCCTCTCTGGCTTCACTGAGGATGGCAATCAAAAAATGTCTGAAGCACTCAAAACATCAAGTGGAAAAATGATAATGTGGAAGGGACTGGTCATTGACAATTCATTCAACTTGATAAAAAAATAGGAATTGTTCATACGGTGTCGAGATAGTGTGGAGGTAGATGAACTTAGAGAAAGTGCTTGGTTAAACTAGCTGGCTAGAATAAGAAAAGTACATAGCTGTGATGATTTTGAGGTTGGCCAGTCTACAAACGTACGTGTAGAACTGTGCAGGCACAAACCCATTCAACTTGAACACAGGAAGCAGGTGCAGAGCTACAGGCAGCTGTGCCTTATTATCCCTAGTGATGGAGCAGACTCTCTCACCCTAGCTCCCTTCCCCTCTTTCAATTCTGATGGTTTACTCACATGCAGGAGCCACCCCAACCACAATGTTCCTGGGAGCAGCCATAGCATAAGTGCACAGTGGCACTGACACAGATTTAAAACCAATCAGATAGACATACATCCTCAATGTTTATCCCATAACAATCTGGTCCCCCCGGCATTGTCCAAACTAGATTGGCAGGGCATTTTTGGCCAAAACAACACAGCAGGCAGGAAAGAGCAGCAGTATAGCATTGACGCACCGACACAAATGTTTAATATGGTCAGCAACATACAGGGCTGCTGCTACTGCTTCCTCTCCCTAATTATTTTTCCACCCATTTAAAGGCTATGATTGTCCAACATAAATGAAAGAAGCATCTTGAAAATGTTATAATGTTGGAAGTGAATAGTTTTTTCTTTCTATCAATTACTGAGAAATGTAACATGGAAGAAAAGTAAAAAAGAGAAAAAAGACTAGAAATTTGCGATTGTGGAAACCGATGAAAGTACCAAATAAAACTCAATGTTTCATAAAGTAAAATAAGGCTTGAAGTCTGGCATTGAATGAGAATTTGGCAGGCTTGCAAACATTTAAAAGGGGGGGGGGGAATGGTAAGTGCAAAACTATGCATTATGTGTGTAAAAGTCATAGCAGTGTACTGCCAATTTTTCTGATCAAACAAATCTAAGGAGTAATGCGTCAGCAATCTAAAAATACCTCTCTGATTTCACGTGCATGTCAAACTCAGGTTCAGGCAGTGGCTGTTCAAAGACATGAAATTCCCTCAAACTAAACACTTCCTTGTAGGAAAGTGGCAAGAACGTTTAAAAAACCATCCTTTCAGCTGTCTGCAATTACTCCAGATGAGAGGCAATTAATTGATTAAAAGAACTCAAACAATACAGGAACAGTTTAAACATTATTAGAAAAGTACCAAGGTCTGTTTGTCATGAGACATACCTCCCCTTAGCTGATCACACACACACACACACACACACACACACACACACACACACACACACACACACACACACACACACACACACACACACACACACACACACACACACACACACACACACACACACACACACACACACACACACACACACACACACACACACACACACACACACACACACACACACACACACAGAGTTGGTAATGTGATCTGAGGTGCCTGAACCTGAGGGGAAACACAGATGAATTCCAACCATTCTAAATGTGAGCCAGCAGGATTAAAGTTTGGGATCCATTTCCGAATAGTCATCTTACCATGTATAATGTTTAAGGCATTAACGTGACCCCAGACGCCAGTTAGTGGTTAAACTACCCATGTACCTCAGACAGAGACAAAGACGAATGAAACGTCAATGATCAAATCGTCTTAAAGACTCAAACTTAAAATAACCACAACATATAAGTAGGGTGGGCAGTATGAGTAAATAAATGGTAATAAGGCAACGTAAATTAAAATATAATACAATGATATCTTAAATTCAGGAAATTGTTAATCATCCTTATATATCATTATCTGCTAAACATATTTATCATGAAAGCCTCATTTGTGTAAAGAAAAAGTTAAATACATTGACCTTTTCGTCTTCACCATCTAGCCAAACTGTTATGTTTGTTTGGATGTGAAAATGTGTGGATTCTTTGCAACAGTATATAATGTATGTTCAACTGAAATACATTTTATTATTTCGAGAGCATTTCTCAATAACATTCATACCACATCATTATGCAGCTTGATGCAGAATACTGAGAAATTTACCTATATTTGACATAAAGCCTACATTGTTCTAAAAAAAAAAAAGTCTACATGTGGAAAACCTTTATATAAAACTGTAGCTTATTTACCTTAAAGGTGACAGAAGCTTGGTGCAGTAGAAGCCTATGGAAACAATAGGATCTTTGTGTGTGTTTTGCTGGGGGCTGTTGGAGATGCTTCCATCCTCTCTCTGCTGGTAGAGATCTTCCTCACTTTCCTCCTCTACGTTTACAATGGCTGGGACAAATGACCACGCCCAGGACATCCAGCCTTCGTCTGCATCTTCAGGCCTCCCAGACAGCATGTAAAGGTCTGTGGTGTTCTCTGGGCTTTCAACATCCGCATCCATCACTGAAGAGGAGAGAAGTCATAATTAGTTGTAATGCAAATGTAGGCAGTTAATGAGTCAGGGTTAGTGCATGTAGGTTGGTTTTTACCTCAATAAAGTCCATTTGAGATTCTTAAATAAATGTTTAAAAAAGTTGCAAGTCACACTTTGTGCCAAATTTATATTACATTCAAATCAGGGTTCCGATAAAAGATCATTCAAGTCCCATTCAATAGTATTTAACTCCAACAGATACATGCAAATCAAGTCTGTGAACCAACTGGTCAAACACAGACAAAGTTGTTGATAATTGAAGTGTCTTTCCCTAATGTAGCACACTAGATGAATTTGTCCATGCCTTCAGGGGAGCTTAATACAAGCAAGTTTTTTCAGCTGTCAACTGAATGTCTGAATGTGCAAAAACGGCCTAACCACAGTAGTTTCTGCTGCAAGAACTCTACTGAGAGAGCGAGGGGAAGCCCATTCCAGTTTAGGCCAGTGGGAACAGCCTGTCAGCCAGCCTCCTGACAGAGGTGAGCCTTGACTGGGCCCAGTGGATCACTGTGGTCAGGGCTGTTTGAGCTGGACACAGCAACACCACATCCACAAACACTTTCAACGAGGGTCATATATTTATACAGAACAAACAGACTGAAATAATGACCAAAAGAGAGGCTGAGTTACAGTGGTCATCAGCACAAGTTGAGCTTGGCTGAGGGTGAAGCTGACTGTGAGACTAGACAAACTAAGATGAAGGAGGTGGGGTTATTGGTCTCACTGTCTACGCCTAGACAGAGTGCAAGGGGTTGAATGAAGCTCTGGCTTCTGTAAGGCAAGGGCCTCATATCAGGTGAATAGGGTTAGTTTGTATAAATATGCACAAAATTGGACATTAAGAAAACAAAGACTACAGAAAAAGAAGTTTAATGCCCTCATCTGAAAAAATAAGCAAATGTAAGGAAGAATGACCAATAGAATGTTAGTCAGTGGACTGGCATCGTAGTGGTGTCCACAACAAAGGAAAAGCAGAAGTTTGTAGAAGCCTTTCTATTCTTTTTTCTTTCTCCCGTTTCTTAGCAATCTGGGGGTTCACAGGTTCCCCAAAACCACCACGTACCGCCCCCAGTCCCTGATCCCTTCCTCTGAACTCATCCCATCGTGTCTGTTTCCATACACACAGGGAGAGAGGAAGCTGATGTCAATACACAAGTATGTGCAATCCCATTCCTCGTGGCCTCACGTCCTCTGTGTGAAAACAATATTGTCCGTGAGGTCACATCTTAGGAATCCCAGAGGCTAAGGCGGTGAAAATTATTACATATTTTAATTCAATCTTTCACTTTGTGAATTGGCAGTTTTAAATCCTGTGTTAAAGTTTATTAGTCAACCCCCTCCAACATCCCTGTCCTGTGGGTCGTCCTTTCTCTTTTTTCCTTTTTACTCCACGAAGCCTTTGAGATGTCAGTTCAACAAGTTAAGCTCTTTCGCTTCACATCACTGCCTGATGAAGCCTATGTTTGAAATGCAGGGCAATCAAAATAAAAGCACAATTACCAATCAAGTGATCAAAACAGACCGGCTTAAGGGGACTTTGAAGTATTAATCCAAAGAAGTGACTGAAAAATCCTAGAGAGTGATGCCGGCCAGTCAAAATATATGCTGCTCCGGAGTTAAGCTCTATCACCCTACAGGTGTAACATACAACCAAAACTGGTTTCTAATTGACCATGAGAGCAATCAGAGTTCGCTTGCATTATTTTCAGGGACAACAAGCCACATCAGTGTGTCCATGCACATGAAATAGGATATGTAAGGGCAAAGTTAGTTTCCATGAGTCCAAAGTCTGCAGGCAGTGGTGTATGTTTGAGCTTGCAAGTTAGTGAAGAGCTAAGTGACAGAGATAGTAAGAAGGGAGGATTGAGAAAGGCAGTGCCCTCGCAGGCCAGTAGATGTCCCTCCATGTTTATAGAGGGAGAGGTGAACCACAGCTCAGTGATCAGGTATTCAGTTCTTCATTTCATCTAATGCACGTACTGATGGTATGTTTGGTCGTGTGTATACAGTACATGTACATTCTGACAGTTTAATAGATATTCAGGGCATCTTCCTAAAGTACAAAAGTACAAATTAAAATGTGACGCAGGAGACAAAACAAAACATGTCAATAGGGGTCGGAATTCAAGGGCCTACATATCGTCACACCAATACTAAATAGTGAGAGGGAAGAGGCAGAGATGATAAGCGATATTATAAAGAGAAGAGGCCCTATAAAGTCTGCATGGGAGAGCATTAAGTGGCCATTTGAGGTTCATTAAGAGGACATTCCTTAGCTGATAACTGTCTGATGGTCATTTCCGTTGTATGACCTTCTGAAGACAGAGAGAGTGAGATATTCTACAAAATCCATCACATTACATAGCACTAAACATCTACCTACACTGCTGGACAAACAGTTACTTCCAGCATTCATACACATGGTCACATACAAAACACCTGCCACACTCCAGCAGCCACACTCCTCAGTTCATAATTCTTCATATACTTGTT